>NW_028288980.1:0-300000 GCF_059628265.1 Tinamus guttatus
GACACAAGCTTAAAATTAAGGTTTGTCCACAAGCAGAGCTTTTTCTGTATGGTTCACAGTCTTTGAATACTGTGGTGAATATTATTTTTCGTTGTTGGAAGTTCTGTGTGCATTTTGAGGAGCAGAAATAAAGAATTCTGACTGATTCTCAGAAATTTTAAAGGCAAAACTGTCACTGAAGATGGATTTAATACACACAGTGGAACACAGGGTTGCATGAAGTCCTGTGAATTCAGAACAGGAGACACTGACACAAAATTTTGATGATAAATGAGAAAGTTGACTTGCTAGAGGAGATAAAAAGATGCAAAACAGTGAATGATGCAGAAATATATTCCTTTCCAACATACCATCATGAATTGAGCCATTTGAGAGCATCAGGACCATTTTGCATGTAAACGTGGGTGTAGACAAACAAATTTTATCATGCTCAAACATAACAGAAAACACAGCAGTGCTCACTAGAGCGGGGGACAGTCTGCACTGAGAGGCCGTTTTTCTAAAAGGAACTTAGCAGTCAATGAAACAAGAAACTGTGTGTGCCATTCCATGTATTCTGAACAAATATTTACCTAATTCCTGTTGCTAACCCTGCAAAGTGGTAGAGCGTCTTTAGCAGTTTTAACCTATCCACATTATATAATGGCAGCCAAAATCACCTCCTTTGTGTTTCTCACGAATACCCAATTTCAGCTTATGCAAGTCTTTAATTTAGCCAAGGAAGTAGTGTATCTTAACTCTCTGCCCTTCTGTTAGCTACTATGGATTTGTTAGAGTTTCTAAACCCTTCTGTCTCATCTGCGAAATGTTGTTTGCTGTAGAGATACATGCTGAATTGTCCTATGGATTTCTCTTTTTTTGGAGCAATTTACAGAGCAGTACATACATACCATTTATTAAGACATTTATGAAGTCCCAGTTACTTGGCTACTGCTTGCGTTTAAAATGAAAACTGAGGTACCGCAGATATTTAGCAAGTTTCAGAATGTTAGAGAATAAGCACTAAGTTTGGGATAAATTGTTTTCCTGGTAGTTTCTTTGGATTTTTAACTGTTTTTGTTTGGAACAAACAAGGATAATTGACAGAGGGGATAGCCATGTCTTGATAGACTGTAGTCCAAATTAAGTCATATCATTCGGAAGACATTGCAGCTTTCCAATGCTGTTATGAACTAACGAAAATACAGCATAGACCCTGTGGTAATAAAAATAATTAAAGAAGAAAAACACCTGTATTCTAGGAAGGAATATAAGTGGTATTTCTGAGGTTCAGTATTGGCAGAATTCATCATTTAGAGCATGAAAAAATAATGTTTAGTGTTTCCTGTAAAATTCATGCAACAAGCATTGTTACTTATAGAAAGAAAGGCCACGTACTCAGTGGGTTTGCATTGAAAATGAAGTTCCATGCTGTGAACTTTAGATGATGTCTGACTTAACAGTGGTGACATGTCTGTTGTCATTCTGTAGATCTATGAGGATTCCATTGTCCTCCAGTCCGTGTTCAAAAGTGCACGACAGAAGATTGCCAAAGAAGAAGAAAGTGAGGATGAAAGCAATGAGGACGAAGATGAGGATGAAGAAGAGGAGTCAGAGTCAGAACGTGAGTTTTCTGCTAAAAGCTATGTGGGGGTGAGGAGGGAGGTAATTTTTTTCCAGTTTCTGCTGCACTGAGGCTGGTTATAAGGTTCCATTTGCCACCATTGGAAGTAGTTGCTTTCAAGGTTTGATCATTTGGCTGTTTACATCCACCTTACATCTTTTGGCTGTCGATTGTGACTGTACCTCTTTCAGTATAGCAAGCTATTTTTAAGCTAGAAACAAATCACAGAGGTGCCTTGCGGGAGAAGATCTTACTGGCCATGAGCATTTATAAACCCTCCTGTTCCTGTTCATGCTCTTCGTAAATTAAAGTGCCTGGAGAGGCTAGAGACAATCTTTATCCATGAGGGTTCAACCTTTTGAAACATGATGCAACATACTGAAAAATCATCACCTGGTTAAAAACCAGAAGATGTAACAAACATGAAACTAGGACAAAGTAAAACTCTGTTGTTTTGGAAGCAGCAAATGCCACCTGTTTTTCAAGGGGCCCATCTAACCTGCTTTGGGATGGGATTGGGCTGGACTGAAAATTCAGCTGGCATCTAAAACACAGTGCAGGAAAAGCTGGAGCACTCGAGAAATGACCTCTCATCCACTGTTGAAATATGTCGCTAGTATGTTATCCTATTTGGTGAAAGTCTTTCAGTTTAATCTGCTGCATATGTGCCATTCCACAAATTTACCTGTGTGCTCACATTGTTAAACACAGTGATAGCCCAAATTGAGCCAGGAATTTTCATTTGCAGGGCCTCTCCATATGGGCTTTTGGTTGCCCTGACCAATTCAGGTTTCCTCAGTTAGGAAGTTCTTGCAGGCTTGGAAATAAGAAAAAGAAAAGGAAGGAGACTACTGACCCAGTAATTCCATCCATACCCTCTGGCTACCCAGCCTGTCTGGTCACAGAACCTGCACTGTTTTGTTCTGAGCTGCTCCTCACACGTGTCAAGCAGCGGTGCAAAGTGTGAAACTTCATCAGTTAATCTGGAAATCAGAGGTTATTCAGGAATCAAGCACGTAGCATTTTCATCAGAAAGATGTCAACTCAGAATTTGCCAGTCACCTCCACCTGGAGTTTCTGGAGTTGAAAATAGCAGAACTTCCTATTCCTACAAAGGCAGACAAGAAAAAATACTTTAAAATGTTCATCCTGTCATGCAGAATTCCCTGAACATAATCACAACACCAAATGCTACCTATAGACACCATCCATCCTGAGAATGAAAAGAAGATTCAAAAGGTCAAGTTTTCCTGCACATTTTAATACTGAAGTTATTGTTACAACTGTCAAGTAGCCAAATAACAGCAAATGTCTCCTCTTAATTTAATTGTTCCACAGTCCAGATATGGAATAGAGAGAATATCTTTTCAAGCTGCTAGGGTGGCTTTTCCATGGACAGCATTTAAAAGTTGATAGCTTGGTTTTTCTGTAGTTAATTCTGTTGAATTAGTGGGAAATGGCTACACAGCAAATAGAGATATTACGTTCATGCGGGCTGTTACACTTTTTGCAGCAAAATCAGTGAAAGTCAAAATCAAGCTAAGTAAGAAGGATGAAAAAAGTCGGGAGAAAGGAAAAGGCAAGAAGAGGCAAAACCGAGCAAAAGCCAAGCCTGTTGTGAGTGATGATGATAGTGATGAGGATCAAGATGAAAATGTAAGTTTTGTTGACTGAGACTGTGGAAGTGGTTGCAGGGATTGCGACTCTCCCCTCTCCTGCTTGCTTTCAAAATTCTCACGTATTCATGCCTGGAAGTATTAACCATGTTTTATTCTGTGGTCCTCATCTTGGGAGAAGGGTGATGGTGGTAACTGTGTCAGGGTGTGCTTTTGAGGTCTGGTCACAATGATGAAAAACAAGCACAAAACATGTTTGGAGCAAATTTGTTGAAGCTGTTCCTACTTTCCCTGAACCTTTAAATATCGGAGATTATTTGCATTTGTCTCCACATTAGAAGCACTTAGAGGTGTTTTTTTTTTTCTTTTTTTTTTTTTTGGTGGGGTGTGTTTAGGGGTGTTCTATTAATGAAGTGAACAAACATAGACCTCTTCCCAGTCATTTTAAAGTGTGTGGACAGAAAGGGATAGAGTTTCATGACTGTGCCTTTTCTTCTCTAAAGAAGGGTACAGAAATTGAATGAAATGTCATGAAAGAGAGGTATTAGATAGGATAGCACATTTCTTAAGGCTATCTTGATTTGTCAGTATGTCTTTTTTTTTCCTTCTTTTGCTTTCTTTCTTCTTTAGCAAATTCTGTAGCATAGCTGGTAAAGAATTTCTGACCTTTCTTGTGTCTCTTACCTCTAGGACCAGTCGGAAGCAAGCGGAAGTGATGATGAGTGATCCATAGGGTTTATTTTCTTGGCAGAACTGACCCCCTCCCCTTCTCTTCTCCCTCCTTCTATTTTACACCCAGTGAATTCATTTTGTCAAATAGACATTGGGTTGTTTCTGTATTTTCATTCTCTATAAACTAGCTTTAGGATAGTGCCAGACAAACATATGATATCATGGTGTAAAAAAGGAAAAATGTAACATATTGTGACCAAATTGGCCTCAAAGATTTAAAAACAAAAAAACAAAAGACGCTTTTGATGGAAAATGTGGGTTGATAGTATATTTCTATGGGCTGGGTTTAGCTTGGTAATGACTGGATTGTGCCTGGTCTTATTGTTTGATAGAATGTTTTTCAGTGGCAACAGAAAGACAAAAACAATGTCTTTTGTAGCATTGATAACCAGGAGAAGCCATTAAAAGCCACTGGTTATTTTATTTTTCATCAGGCAGTTTTCTGGGTTTTTATTTGTTCTGTACTGGGTTTTTTTACACTGTGGTACATATATGCAACTTTGTTTAATAGCTTATAAATGTACAGTAGTTAGCCTTTACCCATCTTGTCCCATATATGTTTTTCCACTTTATGCTTGATGATCTTCAGAAAAACGCTTTTTGAATTGTATCAAATTTATGTCTACTGTAAACTTTGCTTAACTTTTTTCTCTTTGATTAAAAGAAAAAAAAAAGTTGGGTTGAAAAATGCTATTGAATATTGCAATCTATATAGTGTAATGGATGGCTTCTTTCATCAGACTGATCTTCTATGTTACCAATGTGGATTATCACCTTTTCCCTAAAGTGTACTTAATCTTTGCTTTCTTTGCACAATGTCTTTGGTTGCAAGTCATAAGCCTGAGGCAAATAAAATTCCAGTAATTTTGAAGAATGTGTTGTTGGTGCTTTCCTAAGAAACAGATAATATAGGCCAGCTGATACAGCTTTATGTTATGAGTTACATGAAAATCTTTTTCATGACAGGGACAAGGGTGCCTCCTCTAGACGGCTCTGCTGTACTCTGTGCTGAGCAGAAGTAATAAAAACTCATTTAAACTCCGTAGGAAAAAAAGCTCATTCAGATTCCATAGAAGTATTTTCAAAGATACAGAGAATATTTTATTAAAATAAAACCTTGAAATAATAAAATAATACCTTGAAATAAAAGTGTGTGTCAATACCTAACAACGGTTCACATGATCAAGGGCTTGTGGTGTTTTTTGTGGGCGTTTTTTGTGTACATCCATGAACAGTGTGTGTGAACACAGTGAATTATGCAGACAGTCATGAAGGCAGTTGCCCCATCTATAAATTCTGAATTATTATCTTGAGTTATCACAATTGAGATGTGATAGTGTAAACACTTAATATTTACTGCAAGCTGTGCTCCTCCCTGTGGAAATCATAATTCTTGCTTTTTGAACACACACTGAGCATAAAATGAGCAAACCAGGACTTGAGCTGTAAACAGAAGATGGTAAGTTACCTGAACCATTTGTTCTTAGTATGTGCCTATGTCACATTTCTGTACTGCTCTCTTGTACGCTGTCTACTTTGGATTTTTCTACTTCAGTTGCAGAGTGATATGTAAGTTTCTCGGCACCCCTGGGATTGAAGTAATGAACTGGATGTGACTGAATTAGGTGGCTAGTCTAGCATGTTTGTTGACAAAGCAAGACTAAAGAGACTGCTGATCATCTTCCTCTAAGAGTCTTGAACTTACTGTGCAAGGCTGATGGTTTCTGAGAACCATGTGGACTGCTGCATGAAAATACTTCTGTGATCTCTGCTTAGTTTTAGCAAGTTCAAGCATTTTACTTGTGCTAGAGATGTAATAATCTTACATGACAACAGTACATCTAGCTGGAAGTCAGAGAATTTTGCTTGCTTGTCAGTTTGCATTGAATGATGGGAAGAGAGCTGGCGGAAATCATCTGCCTTTTGTGACTCCTGCTTGTCTTCTGCAAGCGAGTAGCTGCCTTACAAAAACCCCAGGACAAATTTCGAAGAGGGCTTTATGTGGCTGTTAGTTGGGCTTCTGCTTTCCTGGCTTCTGAAATTCAAGGATTCTGTGCGTTGTCTCAACAGAAGGTACCTGGTGACTCCCCCCGGTTTGGTGGCCCTGGAAAATTAAACTACCCTGAACGGACTCTCCTCTGTGTGCTCTGGACTGGAGACGGTACCTTTGACAAACACAGGTTCTCTTTACAGAGACCATCCTCTCTTTGGTTTCTCTACTGTCAGCAGCGATTGAGTTCCAGAAGGTGATGGGTGTTTTTGATTTTTCTGCTGCAGAATGAGTCAAGTCTACCAGCCTGCCTCACATGAGTAGAAGCAGCTGGTAATAAGCCTCAGTTACTGCTGGTCTGGACTGGAATTTTAACTGGTGATTCAGATGTAAAAAGCACAACGTCTCATTGCTCATCCCCAGAGATTCTGCTGACTTTCTCGTGACCCAGTTTGATTTATTTTTCAATCACTCGTTATTTACAGTTGGGTGTTCAGCTGGAGAGTAAAATTGACCTAAACACCATGACATTTCTGGTTAAAATCAAAATACCTTTATTTTAGTTCATAAATCAAAAGCTGTGTTAAGAAGCTAGACTGCATGAAGCAGTACATTTTAGTCCTTACGTGCAATTTTTGTTTCTTATTACCAGTTTTAGATCACTTCAAAATGTCCTCAATTCCCTGCAGAGTTTCAAGAAAAATAGTTATTTTATCATTAGATTTAAATTGATTTATTACTATTGTTATTAAGCCATGTCTGTAGTTCCATTAGATTTGGTGGTGCTGTTTTGTCTAGGATTTGAATTCTGTGCCTACCCAGTTTAATTTTTTCATCGTTGTCTTACTCTCATTCTGTGTAAATTTAACTGCATTTTTCAGGATGAATTTTCCCCAGTAATCTAATTGCATCAGTGTATGAGAAAGGGTATCCTGGTTAAATGTTTCTCATATATAGCATTTTGATTTTTTTAACAAAAAAGGAGGAAGCAACCTTGTTTTAAGGTTAGTGTAAATCTGTGTTATGTATGCAGCGTGCTTACCCATTCACAATCAATATAAAATGTAAAGCACTTCAAACACCTTCTGGATGATACATAGTAAAAGCACAATGCTGTGCTCCATATGGAGGGAAATTAATCCATTTTTACATGAATTTCAGCAACAAACTGCCTAGTAACACTGGAAACAGTGTGGCCTGGGTGCTGTGGTAAGCAAGCAAAGCGAAGGAAGCAGGATGAGGTTGGTTAGCTGAATCTTGGGAAATGGCAGCACTCTAAGCCGGCCACATGAGTAATGATTTACAGCTTTTGTACACTGCATGTTACATTAATCCTTCACACACCTGAAAGAAGCAAAATGTATAGCCGATTGAATTAATTTTACTTAATTTCAGTGTGTTTGAGGAAATATTCAGGATGTATCACATTGAGGGCAAGACAAATTTAAGAAGGAATCCATTTGCTTTAATTAAGAAGCGTTCGATTGGAGTTTCCATGCTGTATGTTTTGCTTTCACTGCCATTCATGCCGCGTTTAGAGCAGACACGCTGCAGTGCTGCTGCCCTTCACCCCCTGCCCTTGCAGGCACCTCTTTGCTCACGCAGCCCTGGCTGGAGAGGCCTGGAAGGGCCAGCACTGCCCCCAGCCCGTGAGCGCCGTGGGTCAGACACAACGGGTGTAGCAACAAGCCACAAAGCGGGCGGGCTGCAGGTATGTGCCCTGGTACTGCCCAATACGCAGGGAGTGCGTTAGCAGCTGTGTGAATAATGAGCAATCGGACGTGACTCACGGTTATTGGTATCGCTCATTCATGTATATGGAAGAAAAAAAAAGTTCATTGAACACGGTATCTAGTCTACCCTAGGATATCTAGGAAAGCAGTTCCTAACAGGTTAAAAACACGTTTTTATCGGGAAATTTTTTAAACTTTTTTTTTTTTCCATTCCCCTCTGCTCATCTTCCAAAAAGCTCTGAAACCTAAAATTCCTGCACAAATTATTTGCTTCTCAGATCAGTTTGCTGTTTTATACAGAGACTTGCACATAGACTATGAACTGCACCATGGATGTAAAATGAGTTCTGCAAATTCACAAAAGGCGTTAGCAGAAGAGAAATGTGTATTTTTGACCATAAGGAAGAATGGGAAGTATGTTAAGGAAAAGCAGATATTAAAAAAAATGCAGTTTTGACTGCTTTGCAGTACAGTTATGCATCATTTTACAAGTCCCTCATCCCTAATCTTCGTGTTCTAAACTAGGAATAGAAGAGAGATAAAACATCAGCATAGATTGCTGGCCAAGCTGTCAATCAGCATCAGTCTAATTCAGTTTGTTCCTGCTGGACATCCCAAGAAGGTGGTTGTGGTGCATCTCCCCTCCTTGCAGAAGAGGTCATGCCTGCTCTCCAGACACACCAGTCCTTGTCGTTTCCTCCTACTTATGTGCAAGGGTTGTACATGAGACAGTTTTGATGATACTCCTGACTTAATTGTTGCACAGAAAAATGGTTTTGTTGTGGGGAAAACACCGAATTTACTGCCTTGACCTGGCACTTCATGAGGTAAAATGATTTGAACTGCTTCTGTTAAAGGAGCTTCTGTGTTAATCCTTATGGATCCTATATGTAATTTTGGGGGGCGGGTGTGTTTTTGTTTTGTTCTGTTTTGTGTGACCACCACACAGTAAAGTTCAGAGTCCTGCTCCAGGTAGGGGATGACACTTGTATTTTCATCCCATCTTGCCCACTTTGCTGTCAAAGACTGAACCACAAATAATGCCATAAGATGAAGGTCTTGTGCTCCCCAAAGTGACCAAAGGACTTGTGTTTGGAAGTGCTGCCTGGGAGAGGGACCGTTCCCAGGGCAGCTTTCAGCTCTGGGAAGCTTTCCGAGCTTGACAGTGTCATAGTTTTATGCATAATCCATTGCTGTAGTGATACACTCTCACACTGCTTCATTTTATTTACCACCTTTGATGATGCTGACTCCAAGTATATCTTACATATTCTGCATCTGAGATTTCAATGTTTGCATGGGTGATTCACCCACCAAGAGATGGAGATACAAGTAAGTGGTGACAGGAGGCCTCAATATAGTGATGTGAGTGCACCACAACTATCTGAATGCCACGTATCACTTCCTTTCTCCTAAAGAGCAATAGCTTCTAATGGATGTTACTTTCTGTATTCACTGATATTCTTTATATTGCAGGATGCTTTTTAATCCATTTTACTGCAGTAGTATTTGTTATGTGCATTTTCCCTTGGGGGATTTTAGACGTTGTTTCCCTTCTCTCCATCACTTGCCATTGAAGTCGGTTTTCTAGGCGCTGAGGCACCTGAAGGACTTGAAGCAGTTGCTGCTGGGCATTGTGTCTTCATCCTTTTAGCATGAAACAAGCAAGAGGAGGAGGGAGGAAAGGGTCATTCGCTGGCCATTCCCCCGGCGCTTCTCGGTTTTAGAGACCGGGACAAGGTGTAGCTGTTGGTGTTGGTGTCTACTGGTGTAACCCCGGGTGCGCTTCGCGGTCACCCACGTTCCTGGGAGCCCTTGGGCGGCTGTTCCGGTCCGGGGGCAGCTCCGGGTGGCTGAGCGCGTCTCACACGAAGGGCTGCGCGCTCCTGGCCGTGCGCTGAAGCCCTCGGACCTCTGCGGTGGAGTAACTGCAAAGCGTGTTCAAAATCTCACAACTCCTTAAAACTGCATGCAAGGGACAGTCTTACCAGAATAAGAGCTTTTTGCTTCTGCTTTGGAAGACTCGGTTACGCTGATTTCACTTGATGCACTAGTGGCTGTGGGCTTCAAATGTCATTTCTTCATCTCCTCATTTTCTCTTACCGCTTCAGTATGAATCCTGTGTCCCGTGATCCGTTAAGGTGAGAAATGCTGAAGCAGGAGGGATGAACTAGTGGATATTGCTGTGGCTAGCCAAGAAGGTCAGCATCACCAGGATTTAAACAAGTCACCCATCCCGTGTCCTGAATGTAACAAATATTTCCCTAGCCCTGGGGAGAAAGGAAGACGGCGAAACAACTACAGGGTCCATACCAGGACCTCAGTGTTTCAGAGACACAGTTTCCCTGAAGTGGTCAGGTTAAGAAAAGCAGCTTGTCCTCTCTGTGGGGCACGCTGGCTGCCGCGGGGGTGGGCCTGCGAGGAGGACGTTGCTCGTCCCGTCCCGTGTCCTGCCGGGCTCGCGCGTGGCGAAGCCTCTCAGCCCTTCCCGAGATAGAGCTGCGGGGCTCGGCCCGTCCTCAGGCCTGGCGGGAGAGGCTTTAGCCGTGTCTCGTCAGCAGCGTGTGGAGCGATGCCGTTCTGCTCAGTAGGTGGCATGCGGTTACTGCGTTACTCCGGCTGCATCCAGGGCAGGCGCCGCCTGCCTCTCCAGCCGCCTCAGAGACAGGCCCAAGTTCAACCTGGGAGACGATTTACCTCGAGACAGCTGCTTCCTCGAGACTGGTGGCTTTCAGTGCCTGACATGCAGGTGATGGGAGGTTTCTGGCCCTGGGAACAACCTGTCACCTGTCTGCTCGCGGGTTGTTAGCACCAGCTTTCTCGTGGTCTCCTGCAATCCTTGGCATTCTTCCTGGGGACATCTCTGTCACGGCTGTGCTCTGTGCGTGTTTGCTGCTGTAGCTTCCTGTCACTCAGCCCCACTGCATCACACAGTGCAACACAAACTGACTCACAGACACAATTCCTGCACAATAATCAAGGCATATCCTGTGTAATGTATGGAAAATAACAGTTCACCTCCAGTCACCCCACCTACCTCTGCGTCCCTCAGAAGGTAACCTTGAAGCTTAGTGAAAACACCAGTGTTTTAAAATCCCATATCTGCTGAATAGATGGTACAGAAATGTGAATTTTATTTCATTTCAAAAAGAAGTCCCTCATATGAGACAAGACTTTTTGGAAAAGAAGTCTTTTACTAGGTATGACATTTTCCCTTACTATCACATAGAACACTTCAGAGGGCAACTGCCTATTCAGGATTTTAATTTAATTTGAGCCTCTTGTTACCACTACTTCTTCACATGAGTTTCACTGGATCCAAAAACAGTGTTAGGTGGTTTAGGTTTTGAAAATAAAGACGTCAATGGTGAGGAGAAACCTGCAATGGTAGGAAAAGGAAGACTATTTTGGGGAAAATAAAAAAAAAATGAAAACAATGGAAGTATTTTAGAATGTTTTTTACCTGAAGATCATATACAAAGCATATTTTTCCACAAATGGACATAACATTATTTATTTGCCTAAACGAGAGCCATTGCTGAATCATCCTGCTCAGAAGTGGCCAGGAATCCTTTGCTGCTCCATACCCTCAATGTGCAGGATTCTAACACTGAGGCCAAGCAGAAACAGTCACTTTTCTTACTGAAAAAAAAAAAAAAAAAAAACTGTGGAGTTGCCTTGTTCCATGATATATGGGGAAATGGGGGATAACGGAGGACTGGGGAAAAAAATACAACAATGAACAAATTTATAGCAAAACTGCCAGAAATATAAAGAGATTGTGCAAGAGGAAATGAAAGCTAAGACAAGTATCATCATTGGATGCTGAAAAATACCCTTAGCTCCTGGTTTAGAAAGACTTCTTTAAAAGTCCTCCCAAATACAATTTAAAACTTGTTTGCTCAGTAGTTACCTTCACCATTTTGCTTATGTTTCATCCCTTTCTACTGTCTTCTATTTCTTCTCCAGACTTTCATAGTCTGGAGCATTTCTCCAAGGATTTTTGTGCATGGATGTTTTTGAGATGTATCTCTAATCTGATGAGATTTTAGATTATACCAAAATGCAAATATTAGAAAAAACAAAGTATTCAAAGAAGTGAATATTCTTTCAAGCTTTCATGAATACTGGATGTCAGTGGAAGATACTGCTGTAATACTTAAGTAATCCATCCACGTTTTGGTTCTTGGCAGGGGTGACCATGGGTTTAGACATATACGAAGAGTGGAGACCAGGAGGGTGGTTCGTGGCCTCACCAGCTCATGGGAAACCTCAGGCACTAGTGATGTTCCACTAGTGATGTAGTTCCACTACATTGACTAGTGATGTCAATGTAATGGAAGGGAAAAATCACCTCTGTGGCACCCACCTGCTGTTTGAGCTCACCTTGGTCCACACCTCCGAGGCTCTTTCACTAGAAAAGAAGTGCTTTGCTGGCACAAAACCTTCCTTCTCAGTTGCAGCACCATTCTGGTCTGCTTGGCATAATTATAATTAGAAGCCCAAAGTGCAAGAAAAACAACCGAGTTTAATTTATTAAACTGAACTGCTGATGCTGGAGGGAATAATCTGAATTTCTGAAGAGCTCTACCCCACGGGCTCACACACTCAGGAGCCAATGTCAATAAATTATCCCGACGATGAGCTAAAGTGAGATGCAATCATGCGGCCTCTGAACAAGCCCACACTGCCTGGTCCTGCTTCAAGGCCTTACCAGGTCCCCACAGCCAGCTGAGGAAAGTGCCCTTGAAACAACCCCCTTCATGGGCACAGCTGTGTATAAAACCTGCTGGGAACCCAAATTTTACATCTCCGTAAGCAGGGTTCAGCTGTTCTGCTGTTCAGCTACAGCCATTCTGCAGAAACAGGTAGGGACAACGTGGGTTTTCCTTAAAGTGCAGCTCTTAGAAAGTGCATCCAGTGCATGGTCTCTTTCCATGGAAATAAATCTTTGGGAGAGATCAAAAGAAATAAAAACATTAAAAGCCTAACCAGTGCACGAGTCCTCAGGGTCAGTGCCTGGTTAACACTCAAATGCTATTTCCTCATTTTCTGGACAAAGTAACACGAACGGAACTGTTTATCCCAGTCTAGAATTGTACTTTTCAAATGATGAATTGGTGGGTGATCAAGAATCATCACAAAACTGACCCGATCTTGGCCAATAGATCATCATAAACCATACAGTTACTCAATTCTTTAATGGCAAGAAGCCTCATAAGAGCTGTCAGCCAAGAAAGGGGAAGGTTCCCCGACAACAGGGAAGCCTTGATTCCCCGTGGGATGAAAGAAGGAAGGTTTCCTGCGGCTCTCCCCGCTCCAGGCCCCAGCTTGGGTCACCCGCCGCGCCGGGTGACATCCCACTGCTCGTGACCGGCACAGCCTGGCGGGTCCTGTGGCTGGATCCCGCGGCTCCAGGAAAGCCGCCTTTGCCCATGTCTTAATTAGCTGGCACATGTTCAGGTCTTGGAAGAGCCTGCCCGGGCTGAAAGGAGCTCTCCTGCCCCAGGGACCTCAAGCCTGGAAAGGAGTAGATGTGTTGTCTTCTTTAACTTTCCTGCCTCCAAGAATTTACGGAAACTGCGTGCTTTTTCTGTGTCAGGGTATTTTTCCCCTTAGACACACCTGAAGCCCAAAGTTCTGTTTTCTTTTTTTTTTTTTTCCTTTTCTGTATATATTTGCCTTTTTTAATGTGTATGTTGACAGCTGTAAGTATATACCAGTTGAGAAGTGTGATTAATTCCACACCTACCAGGTGTTAGCTCTGAGCTTTTATGGTGTGTTTTTGCCAAATTTCTTCTTTCAGGCTCCCTTGTCTCCTGCTCCGACCTCTTCTCCCAATTTCCCATGAAGTGGCTTTGGGTATTAACTCATTTGTTTTGGCATCGTTGGCCACCACCACAGCGTGGGGCTAAGCAGACTTACTGCTACGGAGCCCTTGGAGCGGCGCTGAGCGCTGTCACCAGACTGTGACCCATTGAAAAGCACTGCTGCGTGCAGGCCTCTCGTCGCTCCTGCAAGGGGGAATTATACCTCGAACGCAACAAATTCTAAGGCACTTTCACTTTTGCCCTATCTCTGTATTTAGACATTTTCGTTTGTAGCACAGATCTTGCAATTTTTGTTTTCTTTGCTGTCCAAAGGATTTGGCAGTTCCTGAAAGAGTGCTTTTTAGCAGTTAAAGAATGAAACAGCAGGACTTTCCAGGATGTGCTTCCTTCGTGGCACTTCACCCAGATTTCCCTTACCTATTCAATACTACTTAATAAAGAACTACATCCCCACTAGAATTTTGTACAGTGATTCAGTAAATTACCACATCCTGTTGAATTTTAAGCTTCGTCCATTTTGTGGCTGGAAAGACTTTATCTAAGGAAATGGCAGCTTTTTTCCCCCTGATGAAGGGAGACAAGGACAGAGGATAGATTACCCTTTCAAGAAACATCATTATTAAACAAAATACTATTTACCATGAATTTAAATAAGTGAAACTAAGGCTTAGCCCTGACGAATATCAAGTAGATCAACTTACTTGTGCTTCACACGTACCTCCTTTCTGCAGCTCCTGATGTTGACTTGTGGACTTTAATGTTATTTCCTTGGAAAGCAATAATCAAATCTTCTATATTCTGCATATTCCCTGGCTATTCCAAAAGTTCTCTGCAATTTTTCTGACCCATTTACTAAAACAATCATTTCTTCCTCTTCATTTTTAAGACCATTTGTCCTTGAGTCCTTCCCAGATATATGCCTTAATTCTTTTGACTACCCTGTATCTGCAACACATTTATGTATCACATCTATGTGCTCATCTAGTTCACAGTTTTGATATAAAAAGGGAGTTTACTGTAGGATGTGTTCTCAGGACAGTCATATATCACCTCTATGGAAACCAAAGTCCAAGAATTGTTTTTTGCCAAGCAAATAGCAACAGGGGGGAGCTGGAGCATATCAGGCCTGACTACAAGATGGTCGAGGGTATGGGAGCCAAGCAGACCCTGCTGAGATCTTCCCTGAGGAAGAGTGGACAGATCTGCCCATCAACAACTGGTTGCACAGCTGGGGTCAACATCAGGGATGTGATTTCTATGACCAAGGGACCCTCTCGGGGGATCAAGGACTGTTCGGGAGAGTTGGGATCCACTTGGCTAAGTGGGGTGCCTTTGCCAGCAGAATGAGGAGAACTTTAAACTTGGGGCTAGCCTGGAGGGAGACAACAACCACAGCCAAGTGAGGAAGAGGTGGCCCAATTGGGCAAACAGTGGGAACAGGAGAGGTCTCATAATCAACGCACAGAGTTGAATTGGGTCCACTTTGTATGTAGGCACACAAATAAGGAATTGCCTCCATGAGGGCACCGTAGTAGACTGGAGTGCTGCCATGGATGGCTGTAGGCTGCTTTTTAGGAAGGACAGGCTGGGAAGGTAGGGAAAGGGTTGTCCTTCATGTGAGAGCAAAGGGGAAGAGAGGAACTCTGCTTGGGCTGGGTGAAGAGCAGATGGATCAAGATTAGAAGGCAGACCAGCATGGGCAACTTTGTGGTGGGTGTCCACTGCAGACCATCTGCTCAGGAAGAAATGGCAGATGAGACTTTCTTCGTACGACTGGAAAAAAACCTCACATTCACTGACTTGAATCACCTCAGTATCTCATGGAGGATGGCACAATAGGGCACAAACAATCTAAGGGGTTTCTGGTCTATACTGATAACAACTTCCTAGCACATCTGAGGATCGGCTGAAAAAAGCTGGCAAGGACAAGCGCTTTCTCAGATCTCAGTCTTTCGAACAAGTAAGAACTGGTCAGGGATGCAAAGGCCAGGGCAGCCTTGCTACAGTGACTATGAGATAGTGGAGTTCAGGATCACCTCCTCCAAGTTCAAGAGCGGTCTACTCTGCTGAATGTGAAATCAAGCAAGGGTGACAGGAGATCTGAATAAATGAACAAGACGCTCAAGAGAAAACTCAGACATAAAGAAGCAGAAGACTTTTTGGTGGAGCAGGATCAGATTAGGGAACACTTAAAGGAACTGGATAGTCTGTGGGCCCTGATGGGTTACATCTCCAAGGTCTGATGGAGCTGGTCAGTATAATTGTAAAGACACTCTCAGGTGTCCCAGAAAGATCATGGCCAGGGGAAGAAGACTTGAAGAAAGCAAATATCACTCCTGTCCTCCAGAACAAGAAGTTGTGGGCACCTCAGTAGAAGGGATGTATGGACATCCTGGAGTAAGTTCAGCAAAAGGCAGGGAGTTGATGAAGACCTGGAGCATCTGGTATTCACAGGAGAGGCTGACAGAGCTTGAATTGTTTAGCTCGGGAAAGAGAAAGCTCTGGGGCAGGGTGTATCAGTCTCCAATAACAGGAATGCAGAAACAGAATGACCTGTTAGACTCATGGTTGCCTCCTGTAGATACCTTGACGTTTATGGTGTCACTGTTGTTTCGGGGCCTGGTTTGCATTATAAACCAAGAACTTCATAGAAAGGGCTTTCCTGAGCTGGAGAGTCAGCTACTCTTCCTGTGGAGGTATATGCCATGCATGCAATAAGAAAGAAAGGCTGGGAAAGAAATGCTCAGAACAATGGCCAGAGAGAAATTAGGTTTCTGATGTATATAATAGATTCAAGAACTGTTTACTTAGCAGGTATTTTGATGCCTGTATGTGGGGTAATTTATACACTAGTGGTGACAGCTACTTGCTGTGGCAGATGAAAGTGCAGCTTTTCCGCCCTCCTTGTGCTTCTTTCTTATCCCGGGGCTGAGTCTCCCTTAGCATTTCTGGAGGAGTAAATATGTTGATTGGGAAAAGATGATTTTCTTTTAAATATTTGACATTGGAATTTTACCTAGACATCAAGAGGAGAATATGAAGATAAAGGAGGTGCAGCTTTGTCAGTGTCAGCATCTTCAAACACCCACCACTACCAGCATATCTGCTTTATTTCTTTATTTTTAGAGAGAAACTGTAATGCAACTGACTACCACAAAGTGAAGACTGTTTTATAAAGCATGGGTTTTTTTCAGGGGGTAGAGATGCTTTTTTTCTTAAGAACTGGACAAATATTCCTTGTCTTTGGCGCCCTCCTGTTAACCTTTCATATCTGTCCCTGCTTGACAAAGAAAGGCCGAAACATGAGCAAAAGCTACAAAACGAGGCAGAAACCACCATTATTAGAGGACTGTGCAAGAAACTATCTCACCAACTAATCTTCGTCAAGCTCGTGCTGATGGCACAATTATATGAGGGATAATTGCTTTTTTCACATGTCTCTTGTAGCAGGATGTTATGTTCTCAGCACTAGTTAATAAATGCTTTCATAGTCCTTCGAAATTATTGACTTTGCTTTGAACTTGTGGCAACAGGTTCCACATGGACTTGTTATCCGTGTGAAATCCTTTCCTGGCATCGATTTGAGATGCCTTGCTTTTCAGCTCTTCTCAGTTCCAGCGTTATAAAGGGCAAATAAACAGGGAGCTTTCCCGAGACTTATCATTAATATTTTACCTCTGTGTGGATTCCTCTAATTTGTCATGGGTGAAATCCTGCCTAGGGAGGATTTTGAGTATTGACTTCAGTGGGCCAAGCACACACACACACACGCACTCTCTTCTCCCCAGAGCCCTGAGCTGCTGCCTGCTGCTTGGAAGGAAATTTTGCTAAACATGCCATCCACCCGGCAGCCCTTTTAATCTTGTATTTATGTTACACATGCATTGAGCTACATGCTCAGATATCAAGTATGAGCAAAACCAAGTAGGATTTTTCAAGTACAATTTTTCGATTTTACCACATTCAATAGTAATATTTGCTCTGAACAAAAATGGATCAGAGTTATTAAGTGAAAAAAAGCCTCAAATGCCAGGCTGTCAGGTAATGAATCCTAGGAAGTATCTGAAAAGACTGGCATTTTCACATACGACCTCTGGTTTTGAATCGATTGTCAGGGTTATCTAAGGTAACTTAGGCATCTAGCAACACAGAGAGGTGTACTCTAGGCTTCTTTTTCTTCTTAAAAGCTTCTAAAGAAGTTAAAAAAAAAAGATTATTTTAAAAAGCATAGTCTGTGCAAGAATCCAACTAGTTTTGATTTTTTTTAAAAAAAAACAAAACCTCAGTTGCTGCAGATGCTCAGATCCTTGTGTCTTTTCTGGCTTAACAGCAAGCCACACTGATGCTTGAATGCCAACTGCAGCACGCCACAGAAAACCATGGAATAATTTCTCCAGGTCACCCCCGAGAACACAGAAACCCCTAAACAGGCATCTTTTTCCTCAGAATGGTCTCTAAAAAGGTGTTCTCAGGAATCGTTTTTCTTGGCACCCTTCTGCAGGTGGTGGAAACACATTGCTTGTTTACTGAACTTGCTGATTTTCGGCACTCATCTTTCCCACGCTCAGGTTTTCATGATGAAGGGCACCTGCCACTCTAAAAGGAAAACATTAACTTGATGCATTTCATCTTTGTAGGTGGTTTGGGTCCAATTTATAAAACTGGGTTAATTCAGATTCCGGAGGGTGCATTTATCTCTATGACACATCCAGGCAACCTAAGTGGGACAGAGAAGCTGAGATAGATACTTCTCTATTTCTTTCCCCAAAAGCCTGAGGTGGCAGCATAGCCAATACATGCTTATCTACCACTATTTAGTCAGCAATAACAGTGTATTTGGTCTTAAGAGAACACCAGTAAAACACTGTTTCTGCTGTGACTAGCTTACAGCCTTCTGAACAGACATAGATAAAATTCACAGGATCACTTAGGGGAAGTCTCTGGGGGATTTTTCTGTGCCAGAAAAGGCACTTGCAGATAGTGGGTAGCGCCTACGAAAAAAGAAAAATTCAGCAAACATCCGAGGTCCTAACCTTACTATATAGCATAGGAAAAAAAATATTTTCATAGCAGACGCTGATTTGATGAAGAGTCACTGAGCTCCTCAGGCTCCAGCCTAAGGAAACAGGGAGGAGATACCGATATGGACCTCGTCTGAACAGGCTGCATTAGCACCTCCTGTCCTGCCCTGCCCTGCCCTGTCCGGTCCCATCCCATCCTACCCCATCCCATCCTACCCCATCCTAGCCTACACTGTCCCACCCATCACCCTGAGGGACACTGCGCCCTGCAGCAATTAGGCAGGACAGGGTATTTATTCAAGGTCCTGATAAGGAGAATTACACGAATTTCTGGCTGCAACACTGTCTTGCAAGGAATGGCCCAAAAACCTGAGTAAAACAAAAGGAAGGTTGTGGGCTGTTTTTTTTTTTTTTTTTTTCTAGCACTGTCTTCTGGACTAGTTTTTTCCTTGGCAATTTATCTGATACTGTCTGCCCAAGTCACAGTCGTTTTAGATTCCTTTTGACCTCTTTTGTTTCATTGATTATCAAGGGCACAAAATTGCATTTGGCTTTTTTGTGGGGGGTGGGTGGTAATGTCCATGCAAAGGGATTTGCTCCCATGCAATATAAAGCAGCTCTTTCTCCTTACCTGCTTTTAATAGATCTTAAGCCCAGAAGGCACCATTAGGTCACTTCTAGCAAATTTTTATTTGATGCACACCATAGAATTGTGCTCAACCGGTTGGCACTGAGCCTTGCAACTCATGTCTAATGAGAGCATTGCCTTCAGGGAAAAAAAAAAGAAAAAAAATCCATCAGTACTGGTTTAACAAGAGAGGACTATTATTCTGTGAATACAACCCCTCCGGTTAACATGCTCCCCAGCTATGTCCATGGACTCTGGCAATCGTGAGCAAACATACCAGCAGCCTGCAACATTTTACAAGGGTTTGGCCACTTTTCATGTAGTTTGGATAAGACTGACAACTCAGACTCAGGCAGGGTGACCCATTCTTGCTCTCATCAGGCTTCATGCGAATTTAAACACTGAATTCAAAGAGAAGTTGTAGAAATATAAGCTAGTGAAAGAAGATGTGGGACTGTCAGGAAGCAGCTGGTTCTGTGGTTCCAGCACCTGCAGTAGCATCGATGCATGGGAGGTGGGATGCAAAATGTTACTACTGAGAGAAAACTCATGCCGTCGTGCTAGGATGGGACTTCACGCTGCTCATATGATGGGCATAAAATGATGACCTCCAAAGGGCCCTTCTGGTGCGATGCTCCTCGGTGAGCGTCTGGCTGGTGGGTGCTGGTGCCTTTGCAAGCATCAAGCTGTATGCTCTCTGTCAAAGGATCGTTTTTGCTCAAAGCATTTCAGCTTTTAGGAGCTTGTGCTTCATGGAGAAGTTTGTTCCCTGGATGGTGTGTAGTGTTTTTGCTCTTTTTGCATTTCTTGGTAGAGTAGTGAAAGCATGCACTGGCACTGACATAATGATTAAATGGGGAAAGCGTTAATTAATATGTGAGGAGTAGATTTTAGCATCCTGTGTGCAGATATTTCAACACTGAAATCTGCATAGAAAGCCTAACTTACAGCAGCATTTATGCAGGCAGGTGCAGGCACTGCCATCCTTTTCTGAACAACTGATTCCCAGATTTGACCGTTCATCATAGGCCCCAAATGTGCAAAACAACCCACTCCTGCTTGAGAAGCTGAGAGCCGCTGCAGGTGGCGAATGCCTTTCCCAGATGCCTGCAGCTGGTGGCAGAGGCTCCTCCTGGAGCCAGGGAGCTCGGCACCCTCCTCCTTGGCAGGGACACTCTCTGGATAGGGCTCTCCGGCGGCTTTGCAGCGCTCATTCCCAAAGAGGGCACCAAAGAGCGCGACATCCGGTGGCCTCCCCGCTGGACGCCTGACCCGCGTTTCAGCCAAAAAGGGCTTGGAAAGGGGAAATAAAACATAGAATCATAGAATCATAGAATGCTTCAGGTTAGAAGGGACCTCTAGAGATCATCTAGTCCAACTCCCCTGCACACGCAGGGTCACCCAGAGCACGTGGCACAGGACTGCGTCCAAGCGGGTTTGGAAGATCTCCAGAGAAGGAGACTCCACAACCTCTCTGGGCAGCCTGTTCCAGTGCTCCTGGGCTCCTTCAACCTGTGCTTCTTAAGGGCAAGACAAGCTCAGTGAAGAGTCCCGAAGCTCCAAGGGTTACTCAAGGGAACACCTAGTTTTCCTGGGTTATCCCAGCTCAGCAAACCCTTCTTCCCAAGCCAAACTGAGAGAACAGGGACATGCAGGGTGGCACCCGCCACCCTTGAGGCCAGGATGAGGCTCTGTCAGTGTTGACTAGCACTGCTGCATACAGCAATGTCTTCAGCGAGGGAAAACCCTTTGATACTCTGGATAAAGCTGTTAGGAGGTGTCACTATACTACAAATCCTCCAGGTTTTACAACATTCATTATATATATTGAAATACAATATCTTTCTTTACCCATAAACTGGTGGATACAGAGAAAGTGAATTTAAAACATTGATGAGTGCCCTAGATAGTCAACTGAAATTGTTTCAATAACTGCCACTATTTGCAATGCTGTATTATTGATTTACTCCCATTTGTAGGATAAGCTCCTGTATTTGGCTCTAGGCTCTTTGCTAAAATTTTTGTGAGAACTTACAGCAAACTGTGGAGAATATTACAAATGTTGCATGCTGATGACTGAAGGAAAAACCTAGTTGCTTTGAGTACAACAAAAATCCTATTGTAATTAGCTGCAGTTTTTTCAAAATAATGTGCATTTCTTGCAAATCAAGAAAACACTCTACTTGTAGATATAATAATCTCTGGCTGCCTATTTTCAGAGAAGAAGAAGCAGTTCTTTTTATTGCTTATTGAATGTCACCCGAACTCCACTTTCACTTCAGCTTTGTGCTGCTGCTAGCGAGCAGGACCCCTTGCATTTCACTTCAAATCCAATGAAAAATAAGTGATGCGGCCTCTGATGCAGCCGGAGGAGGGAGGAATGGGCACATCCACGAGCTTATGGGGCCTGCAGGGACCTGTGGCCGCCGCTCGAGGCAGATCAAAGAGATGGACCGACGTCTGCAGGTGATGTGTCCCTACCAGCCAGCAGGAGAACTTCTCCTGGCTGCAGTTTCCTTGTGCGGGATCCTGCGCCATGTTGCAGTCCCTGCTGCACAGAGCTGCATCTGACCCCATCAATCCGGATTTTTGTGCATCCCGAAGAGCCAATGGTCACGAGCCAGGAGCGGCGTCACGTGCCATGGAACAGGCCCTCTACCACTGCTCTTCTGTCCTCTCCAAGTCACGCCGTTAGATCATAGAATCATAGAATCATTAGGGTTGGAAAGGGACCTTTGGACATCATCTAGTCCAACCTGCCTTGTTGCATTACTGCAAAAATGTGTTTTTTGCCCATCTCGGTGCTGTTTGTATAAAGGGGCCACACTTGGGGTGGTTCCCTGGTGGTTTCCCTGGCCAAGCAGCCACGGTGAGGGCTGTGCTTGCCTCAGGTGGGAGCAACCAAGGTTCAGCACCTTCTCCCATCCCAGGAGCTGCTCGGAGCTGCCTCCATCCTTTGGACAGCCCCTAAAACTGAGTAGTCCCAGCAGAGTTTCAGGGCACTGCTTGGTTTCTTTATGGAGCTACAGAGTTAACGTGGTTCAGGAAAAAGCCTTACAGCCTAACTTGGTCTAAGGCTCAGGAAGGGAAAACCAGATTTAAAACAACTCAAAAGAGATACCTATATCAAAAAAAAATCTTGTGAAAATTGTGTTTGACTCAAGGTTCCTATTTGTATGAATCTTCTCATACAAAACAAGCAGATCCCTTTTTCTTCCCAAGGTAAACCTCCAGGGGCAGTATGAATGTGTGCCGTGGAGTTACAATAAATATCTGAGAAGATTCCTGGTTCACTGTACTCTTCCTTTCCCTCCCTTTTTCCTTCCCGTGGGTCCCAGAGGCAGAGAGCTGCAAAGCGAGATGTTCTTCTGAGCAGCATGAAGGGTTGATTTCAACGCCTGATTCATCGCTCGTCCCATGCAACACCTCCAAATCTCATTTCCACATCTTCCTTCTGGACACATCTTGAGCACGTGTTTTTGCAGGGGGGACGTGAGCAGGGATGAGAAGAAGACTTCCTGCTATTTTTCCCTGCTTGCTCGTAGCCCTGTCTTAGCTATCGGCCTGAGGAGGACAAACCTTGCGGCCAGGTGGCAGCTTATGCCTTGCCCATTTCCAAGTATGACCTTTAATTGTCCCTAATAGTGTGGTGCATCCTGATTAGGACCGCTGCAGGGCCAGGCTGCCTCTCGTGAAGGACAGCAGCCGATGCCATGGGACGTGGGGACACTGCAGCCCGCAGGGACGTGGGAGGCCTGGCCGCACCTGCAGCAGCACAGATGGCCCTGAGGGTTCTGCCTCCTTATTGCAGCCTGGATGAATTTCTCCAGAGGGTGAGAAGTCCTTGCTGGAGAGGGAATATTGTCAGGATTGCACAGGTTGCTTATCCGAAGAGCAGATAACTCGCAGATGGCCTTTACCCCCACAAAACTTGCCGAGGAACAGGGAAGCGGCAGCATTGCGGGTTCCTAACCAGTGCAGCAAAAGCATCCATATGATCTCGGAGCGCTTTTTCCCCATAGCCGTGGGATGCCCATGAGTGGGACAACAGGCATTCATCGAAGACGTCTGCGTTTATTTCAGACTTAATGAAGCTAACCCAGAAGCGGGGACGGACCGTCACACCCGGGCTGCCTGGGCTTGTTGCTCAGAGGACTCCAAACAAGCGAATTGTCTCAGGTGCCAGGATTCTCCCGCTTCCTTTTTGACAATGCTTTTTTTTTTTTCTCTCTCTCTCTTTTCTCCTCCCTCTTACAGCGATTCCCCCTCGGCGTCCGCGGGAGCCACGTAACGGCTCAGCGCGGGGCCCGGAATTATTTCACAGGAGCGAGCGCCGGTTGCCATGGTTTCCGAGCGGCAGAAACTCCAAGGTCATTCCCTGGAAATGCCAGGAGCCTCCCTGGCCTCGCGGCGCGGCCCTCCCGCGCCTCCGCTCCCAGCCGGGCCGCGGGAGCCGCGATAACGCTGATAAGAGGAGGATGGGAAAAGCCTGCACCGTGCCGGCGGGCAAACAGCGTCGGGAAGCGCTCCGGAGGAGGCTGTTTTCCGGGCCCGGCGATGGAAAGCGCCGCTCGCCGCTGCACGGGCGGTTTGGGTGCACATGAGGATTCTGCAGGGCTGGGTGCGCGGCCAGGGTGAAGGCGAAGCAGAAGGTGACGTTGCAGGGGCAGCCTGGTGGGAGCAGCCGCACAAATGGGCAAGCAGATGAAAACAAAGCGCCTAGGGGAGGAAAATACAATTGCAGTCACTTTCATGGGGAAAAAAAATATATATGTATACCTGGGTATTGACCTGTGTGCTAGTGACCACGGAAAGCAATTCGTGCTAAGGATGTTCTGGATCCCTCCCAGCACAGGGATCACCTGCAGAAGTGGCAACCTCTGCCTAAGCACTTACCAGGTCAAACCAGCAAACAGGTAATGCTGCTCAGGCATTACTTTAGAAGTAAGAGTTTTCATTCTGGCAGGAAATTACTACAAAAGGCTTGCGATTCGCAGGACTTTTGTTCCCATCTGTAGAAATGCCCAAGCCCAAGTATGCATTTGCAAACTGTGGTTTGCTGAACTAGCATTGTGGGAAAAGAAAACGCAACCTTCTAAGATGTGGCCAAGGCCGCCTTAGTGCAGTGGGCATGTTTCTTTACATGATGGGGTGCACACATGATGCCCTAGTAGCCTATGACACAAAAAAGAGTGACCTCCTTGTCAGTGCAAAAAGGAGAAAATACCAAAATTTAGAAGTCGCCTGGAGAACACCTACATTTAAGCAACAGAGGGTCACTTTGCAGTGGGTCACTGGATGCAGTATACACAGCTACAGCCCTCCAATGCATCTATCAGCATCTAAATTCCCAACTATTTTCCCAAGATTTTCCCTGAAATACAAGCCTGGCAGCCCCACTTCTGCATTCAAGATGCTGAAGTGCACCCAGCTGTGCTTCTGCACCTGCATGCAGCTGTGCTTCCGTGCCCATAGCCGGGCACGGAGCGCTCTGTGGCTCCCAGCCTGGGATCTCATGGGTGCTGCCAAGCCCGAGCCCTGCTCTGTGTCTTCTTCGAGGGCCCTTATCAGAAGCACATGCAGAAATTCCACAAGAGACAGATAGCCAGGGTTGTCCACAGCCTGGCACGCACAAGGCAGCCGGGACACCCAATAGCTGTGACCCTGGCCAGGGAATCTGAACAACACCACCCCGTCCGGACCACCTCTGCCTCACTCTCTGTCCTTGGAGGAACCATGTTGACCTCTCTTCTGAGCCCGGCTTTCCCAGCTTCCAGATTATAGGGATACATTCCCACACGGGACCAATGGCATTGGAAAGGGCTGGCAGTCGCTTCCCAGTGGCTCCCCAGCACGTTGCCTTTGGGGCCTGCAGCCTTTGGGCCCCCTCAGTTTCCTCACCAGTGCATCTGCTGGACTGTCTGATCTTCGTTTGCAGGATCAGGACATGTTTGCTGGGTGAGCTGGGTATCTAAACTCATGCAGCAAACATAAGCATAACAAATGTAAGCCCTCTTGACTTCTCTCCCTCCGTTACTCCAGTTTTCTCCTGCATGGTACCTGAGCAGTAGCATAACAAGCTGTTGAACAGTTTTTCCTTGCCAGATAATTTTGGCCTAGTTCTGATTTGCTAAATTAAATGTTTGGGCTCCCTTGAAATAAATCTTGTAGAGGATCAAGCACATAAGTCATGCACTTTATGTAGCTTAAGTACCTCCTGATGGTTCCCCAGGTCGAGTACTCAGCTGGTCTCCTACTTGGGTGTGTAGGTGGCTTTTCTCTGGTGATGAAGGTAAAAAAGGGCAAAGATATAAAAAAGCAGCATTAAAAACACATAAAACAAAAAACAAGAATGTCAAAACTTTCCAAATCAAAAGTTAAATTCATTCCAGGCTTACAGGCCTACATAATAAAGAAGATGTGCATATATGCATACAAATAGCTAAGTTTTGCACAGACATGTGGATGCCTATATACTCATCTAAAATTTTCCATCTCATCTCCACCCAGTCTTCCATTAGAAATCATGTATCTACAGATTTTTTCTTGTATAGACTATAGCTGTTTGATGAAATTTAACACTACTCTGCTTTCCAGCAAACGACCACCAGCCCACCAACTGTGAGACCAGAAGTCATCTCCCACGGCTCACAGGAAAAGCAGGAGGTGGCAAATCACGCCCTCCATCCATCCATCCATCCCCTTGTGTGGACTGCAGAGAAAAATGCTCTTTTTTTCAGCCTGCTCACCGTTATCTCAGTGTTCAAATAAACTGGAATGAACAGCATAGGCATGTTGTGGGAGGAAGACTTCACCTCTCTTTCTTTGCAGGGGAAGGCCAGTCAAACCACGAGACCATCTTGTACTAATAAATATTTTCTGATGCAATAAATGGGGAAGTGTGCTTTCAGTTCCTGCTTCCTATGTGAGGAAGACACATCGTCTGCACCAAATTGAATTATAGACTAAGACAAGAGAGGAAGAAAGAGCAAAGTCTATATCTGTTTTTTTACATCACCAAAAAATAAAGGAGCAATTCTTCCATTTCAGATCAATAAAAGGCAATTGAGATGCATGCATCGCATTAATAAAATAATAAGTCTAGGTAGTTAAAAGTTGTATCTTTCCATCTTTGCTTCCCAGATGCAGCTTTGTCCAGCCAAACTGCAGCTGATTTTAGAGCCAAAAGACAAAATTATTTTCTGGTTTGCAATTCAGGCAGGGGAGTAATACAGACATAGAGCAATGTTCTGTAACCACATCCTGTTGTGTCTCACGTGAAGCTCAGCTCAGTACGGGGGGCCATGCCTGTGATTCAGACTCCTCTACAGGCCTGGAAGCCTCTTCTCTTAATTGGAACTGACCTCATCTCAGACCTCATAAAACAAAGCCATCCTTTTCACCCCAGATCACCAGGTGTCCAAGATGTCATTCCAACTCTTCCATTGCATGCCAGCCACCCGCTGTCTTTCCTCCAGCAGCCTGGCTTTTCGAACTCATGAATTTTCTGCCATGTTCAGCCATGAATAAGTGAGATTTTGGGAGCCAGGGCAGAAAACATTTGCAAGGGGAAGGAACCACTGCATATTTGACGCTAAACTACCTGCTGTCTGAGCACTTCCAAGGGGACCTCAGGAGATAAGTTTGCCCTCTGTCCAGACGTGCCTGTTGCACCAAGCATGAGGGGAGTGACGCTTAGGGACAGGCTGCCCTTGGATGCCTCCCATGGATCTCATCTGCCACCGTCTCGCTTCGCCCGTGGGGCACAAAGTGGAGCCCATGGCCACCACAATCTCCTCTCTTGTCTCCTCACTTGTCCCTCCCTTCCCCAGGCAGCTGCTCTTGCCCTGACTTGCTGAGCACTTAGGCTGACATTTGTGCTCCACAGCACAGCCAGAGAGGCCTCCACCTTGGCCCTTGTCCAGCGTTTTGTTCAGTGGCAGTGGAGGAATCTGTGGTGGGTCCAGCTGGAGGTCAGGCAGCGGCGATGGGGAGAAAGGCTGTTTTCACAGCACGAGTTCATAGCTCCCTTGGCCCTTTGTGCTCGTGATGCTGAAAAGCCATAGCCATTCTATTGTTTCTGGCCCTATAGCAAACCCATTCTTCCTCATGCCCTTTCTTTACTACTCAACTGACCTACAAGCTGGGAGCAGTTTGTCTCTTAGTGCCCCTGTAGAAGCACTGCTTGGCGAATGCATCTTTAGAGCCAGAGACACTGGGCTGGGTTCTGTAAGGCCTTTTGTTCTCTTTTGTTTTGTTTTCCATCTGACCTGCCCTCTTACAGAACAGATCCCAGACCAAAGTGCTGGAATGGCAAGGCCGTGACAACCAGACACAAACAGAGATGACACTGTGCTGGTAGAGACAAGGTTAAACAAAACCAGATTCTGTCTGTGGTTCTTCCTGCTTGCCACTTATGCGGGCTAGGCAGGCGCCATCAGCATCTTCACCTCACAACCATGGAGACTTCAAAACGGGTGAACATGGGTGTCCTCCGTTCTCTTCTACGTTGGCTTTTTCTGAGAGGACTAAATGACTGGTCCGTTATTCACCTCCCCTCAGTCCACTGAAGCCTTGAAGTCACAAGATATTTTTAAAGAAGACATTGGATTCCTCAGGCTGCTCCATTCTTGCTTAAAGCTGAGACCAAAGTGAGCTGGATAACAAACATTGGCCTGTGGAACCGTGTGAGTCTATGGAGACATAGCTGAATATAGAAAATCATGTCATTCTGTATAAACATTAGCAGCTCTCCCAGTTCTGTTGGAACAAGTCCACTGAGGTCATGAATTAATTCACAAGGTTTTCCCATCCCATAACAAATTTTTATTTAACGAGACAGTGTGTGTGCGGGTGAGTGTGTCCAGGCCAAAAAAAAAAAAAAAAGATATGAAATCGGTGAAATTGAAAACTCAGGAAATGAGAGCCCTTGTGCGTAGACATTTCTTGCACCATCAAACAGACAATTTCTTCTACTCCATCTTGCCAGAATCTCTTGTGCACACTTGGCTCACCGACAGCGCAGCTATTTGTCTACGGATCTTCTTTGTTTCACTTTTGCCTAGAAAATGAGCAGTTTTCAGGAAACTGGTGTGTAACATCACGAATGTCCTCAGGGAAATGGCCCAGAAAGAGAGACTTCCTGGGATAAGCTTCGCTATAAGACTGAGGGCAAGTACCAATGTGTTCGTTAAGGACTGTGTAAGCAAGGTTAGCACTTGCATCCATATTACCTTCTCAAGACAACCTTCAATTAGTATAGCTGCCATTTTACGCTGAAATCCTAAAAAAAACTCTCCAGGAAAGGGCCTTTTCCTACCCAGGGTCCCTCCTAATTAGCATAATGACTCTGGATTAGGACATTGCAAATCCAGAATGTCAGCAAAGTTGGCAGGCAGCCAGTTTGGGGTACACTAGTGAATTTGGGTACGAATAAAACTGTTTAACTTAAAATCCCACATGCTGGGGAAAGGACAAAGACAAGCAGCAAGTCTTCTGCCCAATACATCCCTTTTACTGTGCTGTGCCATGGAGAGGACTGAGCACGTTTTCCTCTGAGTATTTGTCTAGTTAATTTAATTTTTTCCCACAGCCTAATCTTTTCTGGAAGCCATCACTTGGGTCTGCTCTATTACATCTCATGAAATATGAACATTGCAAAAGTCTAAAACGGAGTGCAAAGCTAGTAATGACTCTTGGAGGGAAGGGCTGCCAGTGAGAAGGGTGAATAACCATTTTTCAGAGAAAATCTGCAAAAAGGGGCTCTCTGCTTCAGCCTCTTGCCAGTATCCAAAACACTGAAATGAAGTGTAGTTACAGGCTTCAGCAAACCAAAGCACTGTGCCAACATGCAGACTCAAGCACAAAACTGTCCAAAATACCGAAATACAGTTGCTTACTCAGAAGCAGCCTCACTCCAGCACCATTTATGTGGGTGGATGTGGCCATAGGAGGGTGAGGGGAATGCGGGGATGAGAGGAAATCCTTGCAGTGACTCTTGGTGTTGAGTATCTCAGGTGACTTAAAAACTGGATCTGTTTGTGAGGAACATAACCTGGAAGTGCAATGATACTGCTATGAGCCCCATGTGCTCTTCAGGGGTTCCTCATATTTTGAAGAAAGCAAGAGATTTGGGGGCGCATAAATCTACACTTTTATCAGGCTTTCATGAAATCCGAGGTGTGCACTGAGGTATATGCTTTTCTGACCGACAGTTTTTCCCTTCTTTTTTTAATAAGTACTAAAAGGGGAAATTCTGCGTTATACATCTATAAATGTCCTCTCAGACCTCAGCACCAAGTAATCTTATAAAGTAACTTTTTGGCAGAAGCAGGTCAGTCCGTGGGTCTGACACGCTGCTGATTTGGTGTGCAGATGTGGCACTCACCCAGCCCAGCTGCTGGTGCAAGCTGGGTTGATGCTGTAGACTAGAGGCGGGATTTTTTCGAGTCTTCCTAAATCCATGCCTGAGTATGCTGCTTTATCTGCCTTATGAGGAGGACAGGAGGTGAAAACACAGACCATCAATTTTCATGCAGCTGTGTTGTGTAGGAGTTTGATTTGCCTTTGTGCAGATGAGTAAGCAGCGAAGGAGCATCCAGCTCTTGGCTCAGGCTGCTAAAGTATCAGTACACTTAGTATTTCTTTAGCTTGCAGCTCAGACCAAGGAGTAACAGTTTCATCTTTAGAAGATGGAAAAACATGGGAAAAGCCCATATATTTCATCTGAAACTGAGATTTGTGTCCCCCGGTGTGTGGGCAGGCTATATTCCCAAGACTTCAGGTGACTGAGTGAAAAAGATGCTCAGCCCTGTTTGTTGGGATATGTTCTGCTTAGCCTGAACCACACACCGAACAGGGAGAGACACTTCATCTTTACCTAAATCTTCAAGAGTTGGGAAGAATGTCTGTGGAGAAATCAAGAAAAACTCAGTCTGTCTTGGTACTTATCTTCAGCCTGAGCTGTTTTATCTGCTTGGTAGGCTTGAACACTGTGCGTGAGGTTGAGGTATGGGCATATGCACCAATCTCTAGATTGCAAAGAAAAAAATAATTGCAGCGACTGGTGAGAATGAAGACTCTCTTGCTCACTGATGTCAGCAGCAGCTTGAATATTGCTTGTTCTTTCTGCATTTTTTTTACTGCTTTTTCTCCTTTTGAGGCACCCCATGTTGAATAGCATCTCGTGCTGATGATGCAGATAAAGAAAAAGATCTTGTATGTTAGCAAAGACTGAATGCCCAGGAAGCTGTTCAGAGCTGGGATGACTGGGGTGTTCTGTTGAAAATGTCACACTAACAAACTAACACACACTAACAATGCAATGAGTTCATAAAGTTTGAAAAAGGACTAACAAAAGACAAATGATGTAAGAAAGACAGTAAAAAAATGGAGTCATTCATTATTTTTTCTGTGTAGCTGGCAGAACAGAAGTTAAACAAGGAATACTTGCTTGAAGCCAAAATCTTCCATTGTCCTGCTGGTCACTCTCTCTGCCTGCTTTCTCTTTGATTTTATAAATGAAATGTTGGAGGGATTGCTGTGCTCAATAACTTGCTGCAGAGCTTTCTTCTGAAAGGCTAGAAGAGTTTCAACCCCCTCTTTTTTTTGAGGTCAAACCATGACTTTCCAGAGAAAGAGGAGAGAGAAGAGCATGCATTTGCTATCATCACTTGCCAAACACAGAAGTGATGCCAGAGAGGAGGCTCCTCTTCTGTCCTCATGGACAGCTAAAGCCTCCACTTAACTATCCCTACAGAAAAAAACAAAACCGAAACCATGGGAATGGAGGGGCTGGCAGGGCACCAAGTCGTGCTAGGTGGGCTGTACCCATGGTGCATGCCAGGATGAAAATTAATTTGGCAATAGCACTTGGCACTGCTATGCAGCCTACAGCTGCTTCATCCTTCCCTCCATATGTCTTTAAGGCTACAGCTGCTTCCCTTTTAGAGGCTAAGCTGGAGTAAAGTCAACAGGTGGAGGTTCCCAAGCAAATTGCCTCGTCCAAGTAAAGCATGGATGGTCTGGCAATAGGGGATGATGGTGGGGCTGCTCTTGGGCAGCATTGCTCATATAACCTTCAAAGATGCAATTTCTGTTTCTATGAAACCACTGAAACCCTGGCCTTTTTCTTTTCTTCATGATGGTAAAAAAGAAGTACACACCAAAGAGTTAAATGAGGCACCTCGCTTGGCTGCAGAGCCTTTCAGCGAGTCTGTGTGAGAACTAGATCCCTGTCCTTTGACTGTGCAACCTTTTCTTTCATTTCTGTAAGACCTTTGACTTTGAACTGATAGTTATTTAGCAAGACAATCTTCCAACAGGAGCAATAACCATTACAAAATGGTTACTGACTAAAACACAATAGTGGCCTTTTGATAAAGCACCTTATATAAACCAATGAATCAATGTCTTTGAATCTCATCCATTCCTCCTTCATGCCCACTCTTCACGTTTTTCCCCCTCTGTAGGATTAATTCTTCGTTATAATCTAAATGCTTACTTTTTGGTGAGTTATAAATCCCAATTGAATATCCTTTTTAAATATATGAATATAGATGCTGATGTACGACACATGCAACAGATGCTAAACATTTTTTTTCAGCTTCATATGTCTCTGGCTAGAAATATAATCAAAGAACTCAGCTTTTAAGGCAGGAAAAAATGGGCCTCCCATGGAGAGCAAAAACTAGGAAATAGCTCATTCTAACCTGGAAAGAAACTGCTGTTTTCCCCAATTCTTTTGTTTTCTGTTGTTTTCTTTAGCTATGCACATCAAGACAGAGCTAAATTATTTATTCTAGTGTTGAACATTAACATGAAAGACAGGAGGGACTCACTGCCTATGGCCAGGATTTCACTGTTTCCTGTGGTTACCAGAAATACTCACAAGACTGCCTGACATAGGTCTGATATAGCTGTCTAGAAAATAATGAATGGTACACATTATATACTGGGTTTCATATACTACGGCTAACCACGCCATAGTGCTGTATAGAAATGGAGGAAATATTCACTGAAGTCAGCAAAGCTGTGGTGGAGTGGTTAAACTGGACATATAGAGCTGAATAGTATGGCAGGAAGGAGATGGCTCTATCTTGGTATGTTTCTTTGCAACGATTGGCCCAAGGAATTGCTTACCATTGAAAAAATCAACTAAAATCAAAAAATACTTAGAGTTGTATATTTTCCATTATTTGTAAGCTGCCTATAATGTGCTGATGTCTCTGTGCCTCTTGTTGCCTCATCTGATTGCACAGTTTTATACTCAAAGCATTTACTAAGCCCTTCTGGATGTATTTTGAAGTTACCTGTCTATCAGAAAGAACATTTTGGTCCATGGTAAACATTACAAATTCTTTTTAGACATTCAAAGACAAATCTTGGAAATGGGATTCAAACTCATAACAGACATACATGTATGGCATTGCACCTAAAAACTTTTTAGAAGTGCAGCTGCTATTTCTATATAAGAATTTCACTGAAACATGTTTCTACATGACAGTCTAGTGCTTTACAGTCCGATTTTCTCTCAGAAAAAAAAAATCTGTATGAATTTTATTGAAAAGGTAAATTCAGCTTTACCCAAAATGTCAGGTCTAGACCCTTCTGTGAAAAAATCAAGAGGTATAATTATAGGTTAAAATTTAAATGGGTTTAAGTATGTATTAAATAACTGCAAGTTAATGTCATATTTCATTACAATTCAGAAGCTCTATAAAGAAGTCCAGCCTCTGATTTCTACGTAAAAGCATAAAGAAGGTTGCTTGGGTAGATAATCCTCTTATTACATTGCCAACATTATTTCAGAGCTTGTTACGTGGAAAAAAGAGATCCAGATTTATACTTATGAAATTTCCTCCATTGGCATCTAATGCTACTTATTTGGAGATGAAGACGAAGAAACAGCTCATTCAATTATCTGCACTGTTCTTGCCGTTCATGTAGTAATGTTGTCAACTGAACCAGGAATAAGAACCACCGACAGAGGAACTATGCTGGAAGGACTGGCTGCTGCCCAGCTAAGCTGGTAGGAACGGGCTCTGACAGCTGCACTGCTGATAATTAAATGTACATCTGACCTGAACGGGATTTGCAAGCACGTGTTAGAACATAGTCTTCCATGAACCAGTTACTGAACTGTTCATTCTGCACATTATTAAAATCACAGACTGAATTTGTCACTGTCTCCAGAAAGGTTAATATGCTAGTAATTCAGTAGAAACATGAACATAAAATAATAATAATAATAATAAAGAAAATATCCCAGCGTCTCTCAAATAATGAGTCAAGTTCAGCCTGAACACTCTAGCTTTCAAGCAAGTTGCAGCAGATGAACCTGGGGACAGCACTAAGACATCTGAAAAACATTTCATGACTTAACCATAGCAACCTCAGTAGATTGCTATCTAGCTAACAAACACAGTGTGCAATTGTTTAAAGGAAGGCCACAGTGAACAAGGCACTGAAGACCATCTCCTGCCTGTAGCAGATTATCCTTCAGATCTCCCTGATAAGGAAGTAGAATTTGGCCTAGGGACTCTCCAAATAAAGGACTAATTTAGAACTAACGTTATCCTGCCCTCCTCACTTTCCTGATTCTTTTTAGTTGCTCTAAAGAAAAGCTCTCTCTTTTGCTGCAGTTGATGATAGTTTTTCTTTTAAAATTAAGCTGGCAAAACTTAACCCACTGTTTACTGGAATATGTAAGTTAACCTGACCCCCTCTATATCATCTTTTTTATTAATTAGGATTGGTATGATAGACTTTCTCTCAGTTTCATCACATATTTTACAATTAACTCAGACCATTTCTCTGTCTTTGGTCTTAATTAATTTTTAAAGAGCCCCTGAACTTTTGATGCAGAATACGCCTCTTTCTTTGTCTGCACGAGTTTGTGTTCTTTTCTCTCTCTCTGATAGTTCTGCAGTCCTGTAGAGTACCAAGCAACAAGCAACTTCTAGTGAGCAGATATCGATTTATTGGCTTACACAAATCTTTACTTTTGATCTTTTCTGCCTGATCTTCATGAGCATGATGCAGATAACCCTCCTTGCATTCCGAGACAGCACATGTTTAACTAAACGTAAGTCTGTGACTTACTGCAACCATGTACTAGTTCTGTTCAAGGAGGTGATTTCTCAGGACAAAGCCACAGGGAAGGCAGTCTTCTAGCATGACTTAAACAGTTCTTAACATAATCCATGTAATAGAAAACCCAGGCAATCTGGGTTTTCTCTTCTGAGAAAGTGCTATCTCTTCTGAGAAGTAATAAGGAATGAACAAAAAATCTCCATCCATGCATCTTGTATTCTGCTGGTTTTCCTTAAAGGGCTAACCCACAGAAATGTCAAATGGGGGTCACTTAGCCCAGCCTCCTTCCTGAGATGCTAATCAGATCAGCTATGAATTTGTCTACATGAGTCCTAAAAACCTTCAAGGGCAAAAGAGGTTTACTTGAGAAACTCGACCCAGGTAAGTCCGTTGGGCTGGCATCCAAGAGCATTGAGAGAAGTGGCACCGTCTATCATCTTTAAATGGCTATCAAATAGATCCCCAAATGGAGATCAAATAGATCCCCAAAGTTGGAGCAAGGCCAATGTTGCACCCATCTGTATAGAGATCAAGAAGGACAATCTAGTAAGTTAAAGGACAGTCGGCATTTGTGGGTAATCATCTCAGCTGTCCCTCGGAAAATCAGAGTCCTCTTAAAAGCCATTCTAAGATTGAGATTCAGCCATTACAAAGGTCAAGAAGGGTGTAAGGATCCTTGTAGACTAATGTTGAGTCAACAGCCTACATGAACCCATGGGTCATCTGACATAGAACTGGGGATGACAGATATAATTTGAGAAAAGATAGGATCAGAGTTTCTGCAAGGAGGCACTTTTACCCCAAAAGCAAAGTCAGACTATGTGGCAGGGACACAGAGGGATCGTGGTGTCCCATGTTTGGAGGAATCAAGTCCCAGATGGACAAAGCTATCTGACCTCATTTCTTTGGGAAGGAGGATGGACTAGAGACCTCCTGAGGTCCCTACCAGCCTGAGTGGTCCTGGAATTTGGGGAGGTCATATGGCTTCTCCAGATAATCTAATTCAGTGCGTCTCCTGTTGAAAAGGTTTTTCTTGATGTCCAGTCTGAACCTCCCAAACCTCAATCAGTAATAGCTGACCTTTGTCATAATATTTTCCACTACTGAGAAGAGCTTGGCTCCACCACCGTTGTAAGAAGTCAACTCCTCCAAATGGAGCCTGCTCTTTTTGGGATCCTCTGAGTAAACTCGCATGTGGCAGAATTTTATAAGCCATTTTTGGAAATCACTGGTAAGAGAGAGATCTGAACAGAGGCTGCTTTTCAGAAAACCAATAGTAATGTCTCTGTATTTCTCTCTTCAGCCTTTACAGAGCTGAAGAATAAGAACAGAATATTAAAGAATAAATAAATACCTGATTTCTTTGCAGGCCCATCTGTGAAAGAGAAGAACACTTTCAGATTCTGCTTTGAATAAAGATATGAGGTATGTCACGTGTAAAAGACTCCAGGAGTAAGACTTGGGAATAAAGTCAAACTTAAAGCCAGGAGAAAAGTTGGAAGAAGGGATTGGCATCCTTTTCCAAGAAAAATTTTAGTACTTATCAGACAGTAATAGCTTCAGGTTAGGTTCCTAGTCATAAATTCCTCTCAGTTCTTGCAGTCAAGTGGCATGCCACAGCGCTGTTTCTGAGCTCTAGGCTTATGTTTCTCACAGGATAAGGTTCAGAAATGTGTTCCACATCTCTGCTGCTAGGATGTGAAGGGCACCTCATCTAACCTCAGTAGTTACTGGAAAGGATTTTCTGGCTGAGATGATGGTAGAGATCAGCTAGTGCACTAGTAACTCTCCTTCCTTGATCTGTCTCCATTGCACAAAGCAGCTGCTGATTTTTTAAGGTGAGTGGGTGTAGCCCAAGAGGTTAAAGGCTTCTCAAGGGTGGCTTACACTGCCATTTAAAACGACAGCATGAGACCTTGTTCATGCTGACTTCAAAATATGCAGGTTGGGAGAGAAGACAGTATGTGCGAAAACAGAAAGGGAATGATAATATACTAATGCAGTATAAAGAGAAATAACCAGGATGTTTCGGGCTGGAAGAGGTATCCTGGTTAATTTAACAAGAGAGGCACTGGTTGTAACAGATGCTTAGGAAATAGGATAACTAACACTATGGCTTACAAAAACTTATGGTGAGTTGTGATCCCTGTCAAGTACGAAATGCCAGGCTTTACACAACTGATGGATATGCTGCAACATAAATACAGATAACAAGCTGCTGATGACAGGAGTGCTCTTTTAGTGCTTACACTCTGGGCAAAACAGTCTGAAGATGTAGATGAGCATAACCAGGATTTAAACCCGCACCTGGCCTGCAATAGTGAGGCTAGTTTCTTCCTTTCTTCAAGGAGTCGCAACAGAGTGACATGGTAGTTAAATGGCTTTCCATTTGAAGAGACCTGAATCAATTGCAAGAATAAGCATATTAAAATTGATTTTCTGTCCAAGTCTCTTCAGTTGCAACTATAGAGAGCATCAGCCTCCTTTTTGCCGTTAGAATTGCTTGTAAGAGGTAACCCCTACTATTACTATGCCATGCTGTGAGTCGTTCATGCAAATGCCAACATTGCTCATTTCGGTGTTTACAGATACAAACATATGTTGGCATATATATTTGCTAATGATATGATGTAACTGCTTAGTTTCCTCTAATGATTAAATTATGTCTAATAAGAAAACAGCATTTTCATCCTGAAACACTTTAAGCCTTGTAGGTAAAGACTGGCATCAGTCAGCCTGAAGCTATGTGGTACATGCTAATTATCAACAAGCATTGTTATAGATATATATTAAGTCCTATCTTTTCTCTTGTCTTGTTTTGCATTTAATCTAGTTTTTATTATTACATTTGAAAGCAATAGCGCACAGGATTGTAAGGTCAGAGGCTTCACTGGGAATATGAATATAAATGGACAAAAACATAAGTAGATTACACAATCCAGAACATCTTGTTACCAGGTTTAAATAAGCTATGTACATGCTATTTCATTTTTATATTATCTATTGACTGAATCTTTCCTGGAACTGAAAAGAAAGGCAAAACATAACTTTGGGTTCTCTCTCTTCTTAAAGATGAAATAACTGTACCTGTCTTCTCTGAAAGGCTCATACTTTGGAGGTAAAACTATACAAAGACAAAACAACAGAAACACGAAACCTATGTTAGCTAGACAGCTACAACCCTTCCAGCTAATCTTGGCAGACAGACTCACTACATGATGCAGGATGTGTCCAGAAAATGGGGTCAGGAATTTTTTATTCACAAAGTGTCTTCATGTTGACCACATTTTGTACAAATATCTGTAGCTCACAAAACATCCCTGGTCAAAACAAAAATAAAAATATCTTCTGCTCAAGTTCACGTGTTCCCCAAGTGAAAACAAAAAACGAACAAAAATGAACCTGAGACTCTCAAACTCTCAGAGCGTGGGCTCTCCCACACATTATCTGTATGTAAAGTTCAAGCAAAGGGCTAGAAGTTTCCCATTCTTTTTCAGTTTCGTAAGTGAGTTTGAAACAAATCTGGACAACTCAGTGCCAAAAGGCAAAATCTTTCTTCCAAATCCATTGTAGAATAAGAGGAAACTTAGTTCTCTGAGGAAAATGTTTTCCAAAGACTTGGATGGGAAATCTTCTAGAAACTAACATAGGGCAGCCTAAAGTTAAAAAAAAAAAAAGAAAAGAAAGAAAAGGTAAGCAATTCTGCAAAACAATGTCTGACCTGCTCTTATTTCCCTGAATGCAACTGTTCTGCAAGGATTTTTTTCCCTCTAATTTGAATTGCATTAACATAATCAGAAATAAAGGGCAATTTATCTGTTAGGCCTCTGTCTGCTCTTCTGCAGCTCTGCCTAATGAGAAATAGGATGTGTCTCCACTTGCACAAGTGTGTGCCAGAACTGTGTTAGGACTCCTTGTTTTCAAAAACTACTAGATATTAAAGTTCATTTCATGTGGAACATGACACATTTGTTTTTAATCACAGAAGGGCTAATTCTGTACTTCTTTTGTTACAAGTTGTTAGATATCTATTTTTACTGACATAAAGATGTTCTCAACTGCTTACTCATCCCTCAAAAGGAGTTAACCAGACATTCAAGATCGCTTGCTGACTTAAAACACTTTTATTTCAGAAAGGAATATCACATTAAGGCCATGTAAAATGTCAATGGTTTCCTGCACTGAGGCATTGCAATTATCCTCCTCGCAGAGAGGGATGAGAGACATATTTTGCAGAAAACACAAAGTATGCTCAGTCACAGGGAGTCTCATTAGAATGGGGTGGGTACCATTTAGGAGACTTGGAGGACAGAGCAACTGTTGGTCTATGGGAAAATATTTCAGGCAGTGACTTGAAGCACCTGTATTTTTTTTTTATTTCTCTCATTGCAATAGAAGATAGTAAGTTAGAGAAGAAGGATATGGCTGGATGGATCTTAGAGCACTTGAATAACATGTTAAGGACAATGTGTATCAAATAATTTTCAGATACAGGTAATCTGCTCAGCTCTGATGTGAGAGGGAACTCTGTTGCTCTGTGAAATCAAGTCATAAGAGTTTCTCTTAGCTATGTTGTGCGATAACTCAATAGTAGAGAGAATGGTTTTGATCCCTTACTGAACTAGCACCTGGTGATTATTGACTGTTTATCAGTCAATAAATTCATTAGCTTTAATTTCCAGAAGTTCAGTGCAAGGCAAAGGTCTAAGAAAATGACTGCAGGGTTCTATCTCTACCTATTTCCGTCTCCATACAAATTCTGGTCTAAATACTGAGAGCTTTCTGAAAACACAATAAACAGAGAGATAGATCCACTTCAGCATGTAGTGACTAAATTATGCTTCTGTGAAATCTTCTATCCAAAGCATCCAAATACAGGAAATCCAAAGCATTTCCTATAGTTTACTGCTTCAGCTTGCCCATGGCAGCTGCAACTGGCAGCTGGTTAAAACAGATCAACAAACCACTCCTTACTACAGTGGGATTTTCCAGGAACAGTGTCATTTTGTTTTATTTCCATGCTAGGCTTGAATAGCAAACACTGAACAGAGATTATTCTTATCTTACGTCTGTTTTTTTTTTTTTTTTCTCATCGCCTTCCACTTACTTTGTTCTACATGAAAGCATTATGGTACGAATTTGAAGAGTTTGAATTTATTAACAAAATAACTTATTGATAAAATGATCTGTCACTAAAAGAATTTAATATGTAAAGTGATCATGAATGCATGCATTAGTATATACTCCTTGCTCTGAGTCTCCACTGCTCTCAATGGGAGTTGAGAAAATGGAAATTATGACTAATTTTTCTGTGCGATAGAACTTGTTTCCTTGGAAAAGGGTTTAGATTCTGGACTCTTTTATTGTGATGTACAGTAATAAAAAAGTGTTTCACAGTTACGCAATGCATCAAACACAGTAAGGGGTCAGATTGCTCGCTGCATAGGAACAGGCACCTTGAAGTTTTCTACCCTACAGCAAGACCTGACAACATGGCAAATGAGCAAAAGGACTAGTATGGCAGGTAAAAAAACTTATTTATTTGAGGTATGCTGGCAAGCCTCTTTCTGTTCTGTGCACATTGAAACAGCAGGAGGACCTGGTCCCACATCCCAGATACGCTGGGATACTTTACCTACTAAACACAGATTGGCAGCAACACTGCTTTTAGAAAAACATTTTAGTTTTATTGCAAAGCATAGTAGCATTATCCAAATCACTTCAGCTACTCTGTGAATTAAAAATGAGGTGAAGAGTGGTGCAAAAATCAGTTCCATTTCAGGGACTGCCACTGTGTAATACTTTGCAGTGATAAACTACAAAAGTCATTTCACAGCATAGTTCACGATAAAAAGCAAATAAACATGGTTAAAATTACCAACAAAATCTTGTAAAATAAAATGGCAAATTAATGTAATAAAAATATAAATTTAAGGTCCATGTAGCTGGGTACGATTTCACAAATTTGTGCAAAAAAAAAATCCCTTTCAAATATGAAAAGCTGAAGTTTTTCTGCTACATCTTCTTTCTAATTCATGTTCTAGCAGAATATATATATTTTTTTTTTGCTCTGAAAACTGACACATTTCTGAGAAACAAAATTCTCACCCTCAGACTGATGGAAAGGAAGGAAACATATCCACACCAATTTCATTGCAGGAATGAGTCACCTTTTATCCTTCAACCCTGCCTCCAAACCTACATACCTCCATTCTGGGCAGAACACAAAAACTACAGATTTATTCTTCAGGTTGGAGCATAGACTTGCATCAACTAAAATGTGGCTAGATCTATGAAGTGACCATCTATTATCTCCAGAGGAAGGGCTTTTTACCTGCTGTTTTTTGGAGCAGCAGGATTTGATATTTGAGATATTTCCAGTGCAAGAATTGACAACAACCACCTGACACAGGTGGTGGAAGAGCCAACAAAGAGTGGTGCTCTGATGGACATCAGGCAAGGATGGGCTGTTTGGGGATGTGAAGAGTGGGGGAAATCTTGGCTGCAGACACCAAAGAGCTGGAGCTCAGGATGCCAAGAGGAGAGGACAAGGTAAAAATCAGAACCACAGCCCTGGAGAAGAGCAAGTGTTGGCCTGTCCAGGACCTACCTGGAAGAATCACATGAGAGACCAACCTGGCAAGAAGAGGGGTCCAGGAGAGCTGATTGATTGATTTTAATGGATGCCTTGTCTCTGCTCTCTCCTTCTGCTCTCTGAGAGCAGAAAATGAAATAAGCAGTCGGGACTTTATTTACTTATTTATTTACTTACTTACTGTGGAGGAACAAGGAGGTCCTGACTAAATTCAAACATAAAAAGAACATGCACAAGAGGCAGCAGCATGTTCAGGTGACTCCAGAGTAATACAGAAACGCTATCTGAGCTTGCAGAGATGGGGTTAGGTAAACCAAAGCCCATATGGAGATGAATGAAGAGCTCACACTGGGTGCTGATCTGTGTGGAAAAAAAGGACCTGGAGAAGGCAGAGGTGGTGAATGTCTTCTTTGCCTCCATCGTTATTGGTCAAAGAGCTGCCCTCAGTAATCCCATGAGCTGTGGAGCCCTGCTCTGCCTACCCCGTTCAGATGAGGTGATCTCCAGAAGTGCCTGTCAGCCTCAACATTTCTGATACTCTGTGATTCTTTAATCAGTAACAATTGTTGATGAACTTGCTGTGATCCAATCGGGACTCTGTGAAAGTTACTCCTTTAGATGACACTCTGAACAATAAATGCATGTGTTTGTTGGCTGCTTTTGCAAAACCTTCTCATTATCACAGAGTGGCAAAATTTTAAGCACCTGGTGTAAAGTGCTGGACAGTTGTCCCAAGGTCAGAGGTTTCTTGGTTTCCGACTGCCAGGAACTTTGGCTAAGATCTTTCAAAGACTGATTTGAATATTTAATGAAAAGCATTGTAAGCATCTGTTATTAATTGCAATGGATAAAGTTAAAAATGAAAAAAAATGTCTTGTAAAATCAAGGCCATGCAATGTTACTTTGGCTCTTAGTATAGGTATTTGCAAGCTTGGAAGGATTTCTGACCTGTTAAGGATAGCCTGTGCCCCATGGATAAAAACTCTATGTTAGTGCCAAATCGTGCTGTGTTCTGGTATGTTTCCTGTTTGTATTTTTTTTTAATGCATTATGGATATAATGTCAAAAGAATTTGATAATGGAGTCATCTTCTGTTTTCTCCATAGGAAAGGTCTTCCATCCCTTTCAATTATATTGTGCTCACCTTATTTTTTTTCTAAACCTTAGATTGAAGAGGTTTAACTGATCTTTCTCTGCAGTTTGTGACCTAGAGGACAAACCGTTTTGCTGGTCAGAGGACACTCAGTCTTCTACTTTGTTTTGGCCATCAGCCTGCTGCACGGCTTTGAGTAAGGTATTTCATCTTCCGAATTGCCTTTGTGAAATGGCAATAGCAATATTGACACCCCTTTGAAAAGGGCTTTCAAATCTACTGACGGAAAGCTCCATGTAAGAGCCAAAGAGCAGGAACTGAACGTGCTGTGCTTCAGTGCCAAAGAACCAGCTTTCGGTGCTGGAGGAGATCAAAAACCCTCTGACGCATGAATCAAGCTCAGCAGAGATAAGAACATATTAATGCCATTATACAAGGCACTGGCAAGATTCTCCCAGCAGTCTGTGTGAGTTTGTTGTTGCGCATACTTAGAAAAGATTAGCCTAAGCTCAAAAAGGTGTAGGACAGGGCTGATGTAACGATTAGAAAGGCCTCTCTTATAAGAGATGGCACAAGTGGTTTTGACTTATTTGGTCTACCACGAGCTTTGTTTTCTTAGAGGTTACGACTTCTGCTTAAAAACACACAGGAAAGAAGGAAGAGACACGAACAAAAAAGAGGGAGAGGAAGGCCCTTAACCAGTGCTGGCATGGGAATAAACAAGCAGCTCCTGCAGATCTCAGTCAGAAAGGAGAGATTTGTTCCATTCAGAGAAATAAGGAAATGAGCAAATAGTGCAGCCAGGCCACAAGGAAGTGTTTGGTCCATTTACAAGCAAGGCTGCATGATGTGATTGCTGGTGGTAGCAGGCAGCTGGTCTCCGTTACTCGAGAGAAAATGTGCTATAGAGACACCATCCATCCTCCTGCCTCTGCTGCTCACTATTCCTTCTCAATTCCAATATCCACATCCACCCCAGCCTGGTCAACAGGCATTACTGCCCCAATCAGTAATGACACCCAAATGCCTGAAGCTGAAGTGAAGTCCTATAGATATGTTGTTTTAAAGATCACTGTGTGTCTAATGTATTGTAGCTGCACGCCCTTGACTGGAGCAAGGGAAGCAAAGAATTACTTAAATGCAGCTATATGCATTGTAATGACTTGAATAAATGATGAAATAAGTGGTGAGAGCTTTTGACTGTAATTAAAGCCTGTGGAAATACAATTAGAAAAAGAATATTTTGTCTAGCAAAACAAACATATATGTGTATATTTTGCCAGTGTCAAATTATTTGCACTAATCCTTAAAAAAATATTCTTCTGAGATTACTCGGATTTTGCTTTTCCAACTGATGAAATCAAAAGCAGATCGAATAACCATAACTGCCACAGATGTAGCTGCTATTTCTTCATAATCTGTCTGCCTTTGAGCAAACTGTAACATAGATGGTGAGATGCTGGAGCCTGTCCAATAATGAAAAATTCTCCTCAAAGCTATAGTATGCTTTCAAGCTTGCCTGGGCTCTGAAAACCATGTTTTTGCAATCATCTGGTTTAACTCTCTCACTGCTGTCTTTGCACTGTTCAGATGCTGAGTATTGAAGGTCTGTGACAAGAATGGAAAATTTTTGTATTTTCTCTCTCTTCACCCCAAACAGACAGTGGACTGGCCACCAAGGAAGCTGTGTTTGAGGAGCCTCCTCATGTAACCCATGTGCTGCTGGAGACCCAGGAGTTCACGGTCTTATCTCTGCCCTGAAGGATGGGAGGGTGACAGGAAGATGAGAGGGTGCAGAGTGAGGGGAGAATGCAAAAATGCTGGACATCATTGTATAAATTCAACAATAAAAGCAAAGGGATAGTGAAAGGGAAGGAATGCATTTTCCTTTCCAATTTTATTAAAAAAAATAGAAAACATAGGAAAACTTCTCAAAGACTTGCAAACTTGAAACATGGTTGATTTTTACAACTCACCGCTTCCTCACTTGACTGTGGTTCCTTCTCCCTCCTATGATGGTCTGAGTTTAAAACTCTCTTCACCTGCCTGTCAAGGATGCTCCACTCAGTCCAGTGGATCTTGTCACTTCCAAGCAATCCTTGATCCTCAAAGATGGTCCAGTGGTTACATAAAACACTCCAGGTCTATCCTGGGCCTATCAGGGAGATCTTCCTCCTTTTTTTCTTCTAGGCTTTGCTTAGCTTGTAAAACATAGCCCCACAGTCAGTACTTGAAAAATCCTGCAGGATAACTGTTTCTGGGGAACTGGTCTTTCTCCACATGCAGCCTAGGGCTCCATCAGACTTGATGCTCTTCTGGCAAAGGGCATCTCATGTTGCCCAACTGGAAGGAGCAACTATGAGCTGCAGGGTGCATAGCACCAAACACCTCTCTCACATTATAGCACAAAGTGAGACAAAAATAATAAGAGAACAGCATGAAAAACAGTCAATAAATAGTGAGAAAAACACTGACAGACATGGTGGGCAGAAGGAAAAAGTGGGGGAGGTGCTTGTGGGGGCTGAAAAACTCTGTTCTGATATGCAATGTTACTTTCAAACTTGCATAACACTGATATATAGTAGTGACTACATATAGTCTATGTAGTTTATGCAGTTTCGATTTTCTGATGTCTATATTTAGCAAGATGACATCTGTGTTTTGAGCTTTGCAAAGGACAAATATTTTATGTCTCCAGATCTAAGTCTTGAGGTATTATTTATATTTTAAGATCTAGGTCTTAAATGAAATCTTGCTGTGGACATAAATTAGAGGGCATGTCAGTGGCTCTGTAAAAAGAAAATCTGCCCTTATCTCCGATTATTTCATCAGTGCTTTAGGTTGCCTTAGAAAGGAAAGATGAAGCCTAAAGACGGAAGAAGAGAAAGCAATGCTGAGATTATCTGAATATCTAAAATTTGTCTGATGTCTATTAAACTGCCAGTTTTGGAAAGGGTCTTCTGCTTTAACATCTCCTAAAGGAAGAATGGTAAGACGTATCGAGACGGCAACTAGTGTGAATTGCCCAGAGTGAATGTGAAACTGAACCAGCTCCTAAGCACCCATCAGCACAGAGAGAGGCCCTCACCAAGCCAGCCCTGGCCTCAGCAGCACCACTGGCACCTGGGCTGCAGGCAAAGGCAGCAGAGCTCCAGATCCTTTGCTTGCCCTGTTTGGACGGCTGCCTCTTGGTGTTGCTTGGCGTGGACATCACCAAGGCCTGCTCACCTGCAAACAGTTGCCTCGGGGGCTTGACAGGTTGTGAAATGAGGGTACTCGCGTTGTACAGATTGAGTTTCCACTCCTTGAGGCATTGCTGCTTGTGCTGAGCTGGTATCTAGTGTTTAGGGAGCTCAGTCCTAAAGTAAGATGTGCATATATATCTGGCTTCTTATCACAAACTTATCACCAAATTTCTCTTCCGATTTCTGGAGTATTTGCATTCTTGAAGGATGGGTAAAGTTGGCATCTCCCTGGATTCAGGTCAGTGCAGCACTCCTAATATAACCCAGTGCTGCTTACATGCAGCCCTCACATCCTACCTCTGCCAGGCACTACCTGAGGTGGCAATTGCCACTCATGGCCTCGCCCCAAGGCTGTGTCACCTGCTGCTTGCAGACCCCATCCCTTCTAGGAAGTGGTGGGGCTCTCCGGAGCTCTCTGTTGAGAGGTGGGAAGCTCCTCTCACCTGATCAATCTACATCCTAGACAGTGTCTCGTCTTCACATGCACCCGGTGAACCCTTGGAGCATGACAGTGCTGCATCTTCCCCCCCTCCCCTAAGGGTTTGTAGGAAAACATTATCATATGAAAAACACACGTGAGGCCAGAAGCGTCTAGCAGAGCGTGATGTTGGACTCCTCTGGATCTTGCAGCCACTGCTACCAGGGCACACACATTTCTGGCCACACACAGGATTGTGGTTCGTGACCTGCAGCAGTTCACCAGGCCGCGATGAGCTGCGCATCCGCAGGATCCGCATCGGCCTGCGGGCTCCGGAAAGCCACAGACCCATCCCAAGCCCCATCACCGCTCAGCCAAAGGTTTTCCAAAGGATACAGACAGAACCATCAGTCTGACCCTTTCTGCTAGCTAGCTAACTGAAATGTTTCTTGGTCTGCTGGGGATGTTAACGCAAGATACAGCCAGAGCCAGGATGCAGATTAATCCCTGGCAGGGTTGGTTTAACACGCCAGGGAAGTGATGGAAACAAGGATTTCTTTCTCCCTCTCTCACAGCCATCCTGCAGAGCTGTGTTGCCCAAGGTGAAATATTTACCTGGTGGACAACCCAGAAGCAAAGAAGGGGAGAGCTGTGCTTGATTAATAGAAAGTATTGTATATAAATAACTGAGCTCCTTCTGCGTCAGCTCCTTCTGTGTCAGCTGGGGTGAGCAAAGGGACAGATATGATAAATTTCATTTGTTTTTGCTCACGGCTAGTCACAGCTCTCCAAGATGGACGGGGTGAGAAAAAGACTGTGAGTCTCATTGCCGCCCTTCTCTTCTTGGAGACGGTTTCTAATCATTAAAGGTTAGTGTGGCTGCACCATGGATAAGTAAGGCTGTAGCAAAGCTGCTGCAAAATTGGGGTAAAACTGATTTTCTTAAAGAAACCCAGTGCTTTCAAAGGATTTGTGCCACGCAAAACCCAGTTGCTTCCCAGAACTTTCTGATCTTATGTCTTCCCTTTCCAGTAAGAGGTGATCTGTGTGGAAGTGGTGAGTCCAAAGCAACCAAAGACAAGTGATGAAAACCTAGTCAGGATTTTGGGGAGGTTGTGGGGGTGCTGTGAGCAGCAGGAGGAAGGCAAGGAGCTGGTCTTTGGGGCTGGGACATGCAAGAGCTGAGCTTTGCTATCAGTGCCTACAGCGGTGTGTGCTGCTATAAATAATGGTTGCAGTCACCAGAACGAACCTTTGCTTTCCCTGTGCCCCTTCCCTCCACGCTGTGAGTTCACACTGTGAGCGTCATTAATACAGAAACGTTATTGCAGGAGACGTTATTTGTCACAAGCATCTCCCAGGAATGAGCTGACCTCCGCTGGCGCAGGGGCACTTTCCAAGACTTCACGGTATCAGAGCAAGATGAAATCACATTGCTACTGAGCTATCAAGACATCCCATCCTGGCCAAGATGCTGCTCGAGGAAGAATAAACTCAACATCATTAAACTGCGCATCTTCAAATGTGTAGCTCACCATACAAAAGCCAGATAGCAACTTGTACATGTTTGCTTGTTTCACCAACAATAGATCTTTTAACTAAAAGGTCTTTGAATTGAAAGCACAGACTTCAGAATACTTGTCCATAGCCTTTCAGATTTTGCCTTTGATAATTTTACACGAAGAAAAGCAGAGGGAAAGTCACGAACAGGCAGGTCAGAACATGCCTTGTATTTCGTCTGGTCAGTATGGTACTTTGTCACTTCTGGCAGCAACTGTGGTTGCAGGGAGTTTGCTTAAAAGGATTGAAAAAAATTTAATGTTATTACATGGATATATAATGCATAATGCATTATTATGCAAGGGAATAACGCATAATGAAGATATAATGCATCAGCAGGGTGTAAATGTATTCAGCTATTCTAGATAACTTTAAAAAAATGGAAGTATCTCAGGGTTTGCTTTCTAAGAACTGACATTTCAGTCTAAAGTTAATAGAAAATTCTCCACTTTTTCTTTCACTCCCCACTGATATGTCCAGAAGGTTATGCATTAGCTAAGCAGAAATTAGAAAAAAATAATTATATTAATAAAATAAAATAAATCAGCCCCAGGAATGCAATTTTAATTTGGTTCATTTTAACATTTTTATTATCTTTCCTAGACCTGTTCAATAATACAAGAAGTTTCTTACCTAATATTCAAAGATTTCAGGCCTGTTTTTGTTTGGCGTAGGGGTGAGTTTCCCTAGCTTCCCCCCACCTCCCCGCAGCAAAGGAATGGTCAGCATTTGTAAAAAACTGTATAGCTGATATCTGCAGTCTCAATGCCATGCATCACCTTGTGCTCCAAATGCAAAGGCAGCATTAAAGACTATGGCTAAAGTTGCACCACAGGGACCCTGTCCATCAAAAACACGAAGAGGGAGCCAGGCCAGCGTGTTTCCCTGGAGCAGCATCCTGCTGGGACATGCCCGGGGGAGCAGAGGTGCTAACCCCAGCAAGGTGCTGCAGTAACGCACCTCTTCTGCCTCCGGCATCATCTCCAGGTAAATTCAGAGCAAACCTGGGATCCCACTACCCGAGGTGTCCCCCATCTGCTGAGCTCAGCAGCTGCAGCATGAATTTGGCACTGAAAACTGGTGTGGAAAAACAACAGCGTTTTGAGTGCCTTGATTTTGATCAGCTCTGGTTTCTAACGCAGCTGAGTTCATGGCAGGCAGTAACTCATGTTCGCTTTCCTCTCTGAACTCAGGAGGTTTTTCTGTTTTACAGTAGAGAACTGAGGCAAGAGGTGAAGCAACTTATTAAAAGTCAGTCAGGAAAGCGATGAAATAGAAAGAGCCCAGGACTTCAAAATCTTAGTCCTGATAATTAATTAGGGAATTGTCCTTCCTCTCTTCTCACAATGGATGTTTGCTGTGATCCTCTGAATTATCACAGCATGGCTTTATAGTTCAAATAAAGGAAATCTTTTTTAAAAAAAAAAAAGATGGATAGAATAAAATCTTGACTTTTAAAGAAATTTAGATACCAGCTTCAGTGTCCTCTTAAATGGTTTTAAGCATGCAGTAAAGTGAATATTAAGAAAACAGGCACCTAACTGACCTGCTTACTTACCCTAGTGCCCCTGAAGCCCACAGCTAAAATCCGCCAGTGTGCATTTTCCACATCAGGCATAAATTCTCTGCTATTTGTAGGCGTTAAGAGGGAGGCATCTCCCTATGTGCCAGCAGTGGTGGGAGCCGCACCAGGCAGGCAGGAGCCAAGGCCACCAGGCCGGACTCTGCCAGCTTTATTTCTGGCTGAGCACTGAGATGGCCCAGCCTGCAGCAGCCCCATGTTCTGAGACGTGTTCAGAGATGCTGCGTGAGGAAGACACTCACTACAGTTGATTGATAGCACAAAACTGGCACGAGGAGACCATAGAAACCACCAACGCGCCTTTGACTGCAGCACACATGAACCTTGCCACTAAACAGCTGAGCACACCAGGCTGCCAGTGCAACTGATTCCTTAAAGTTTGCTGTTTCAGCAGTCCCTCCCAGCTAGCAGGCTTGTCCACTAAGCCAATTTATCAAAAAGGTAAACAAAAAGAGGGGAATTTCTGCTGGCAACTGTCCGTTTAAAGACGAGAATAAATACTGCCGAACATTTTGCTCCTGTGCTGAGCAGGATCATCAAATTAATTTGTGTCTTAAATGCTCTGGAAAGCGTTGCCAATCGGGCACAGTTCTTGTTATAGCTGCAGGGAACAGACCAGCTCCAATGTTCTCCAGCTCTTCTGGGAAATGCATATGTATGTTTCATAGTGTGCCTAAGCAAATTGTAACGGCAGAACATCAGCTCCAAGGCTCAAAAGCTACTGAAAATGAATGGGATTCTCTCCATTGACCTGACTGGGTTTTGGATCACAGCCTGAACTGTTTTTGAGCCAGTCTATCTGGACTGAAGCATCCAAAGCTGTATGTTTTTCCCAACACTCATGTTATTAGGGGAGAGTAAAGTATACTGGTATGACAGCGAAGACCGCAAAATATTTTTTTTCTAGACCAGCCATATTTTCCCTCAGACATTATTGTAGAGTCTGCCACATCATCTGAGAAAGCTCTTAGATTCCATCTTTATGGGGAATCTTGAAGCTTTCCACTAACTTCTAATCAGCAGCCAGATGCCGCATATCTTAAAATACATCGCTAAGATAGACTCCCTGAAGCTGCTAGTAAACTTAGAGTTAAAGCAATTTTTGGAAAAAGGTGTAAGAGTGAAATTTATAATTACAGCTTGATTTGTGCTCAGCTGTCATCCAGGATTTGCTGTCTAACCAACATGGTGAAAAACAAACTTATCTAAAAATCTAAATAAAAAACTAGTGAACTCCTCTCTTTCCAAAGTTTTCCAGGGATTCTTACAACAGACCTTGCTACTTTACAAGTTTGAGTTTATTTCTCTTTTGCCTGATTAATGGCTTGCACAACGCTTGCTATTGCATAAAACAATTTGTCAAAATACTTTTGCGAAGAGATATGTAGCTATAAATCTCGCAGAATGCTAGACCTCTGATTAGAATACTATTATTCTGTGTTTATATCTGTGAATGAATAAGGATGCACTGCCTCCACACTTCAAACATTGCGCAGGTTTCCCTCTGTTTTACCATCCCAGCTTCAGTTTTTAAGGTGGGAAAATCTATTTACTGTAAACTGAGGTGCTTCATGCCACCACTAGTAAAGCGGCAAATAGTATTTTCATTATGCGTTGTCTTAAACACTTTGCAGCTTGGATATAGCCTAAGTATTACTTCTCTTCTCTTTTTTTTTTTTTTTTTTTTTAAATAGGGTGTTTAGACTCCCCTGGCACATGATGATGCTTGAAAGAAGATGAAGTTTCCTTGCAGACCAAATAGCAGCAGTAAATGATGAGATCGCTGGCCAGATAGATAGATAGAGCGTACATCCAAAGTGGTGGAAAGATCAAGGAGAAGGCAAAGGGGAGGTCTCCATGTAGCCTGAGAAACAGCCAGGTGGCGTTCTGATTTGAGAGTTGGCTAAGAGATGGATGAGGCCAAGAACAAGGAAAAGCTCTCTTTTTTAATGCTGTGCTCCAAGAACTGTGAGTGGCATATACATTTCTTGTAAGTGAATACAATTTTGGATGTGCCAGATGATTAATTCCTCTTCCGCTAGGAAAAGACCCAGGCAGTTCTGCACTTTGAACTCACCAAATCAAAAGTGATACTGGGGAAAAGAAATTGGTAATATTCTACAAAAGTTGGTGGTTTTGTTCTACAAAAATAGATGCCTCATTTTCTCATTTTCCATTTTTTTTTTAGTGCTGGAGTTACTGTCAGAATCTGGAGGCTGCACGTGAATCATATATGTGCCACATTCAAACCTCATGTGAATAGTTCAGAAAACATGGTGGAGATTCTATTCTAGTACTTGATATAACCATGAGAACACTTTTTACATGGTATTTTGTCAACCCTAGAAATACATACCTGCTAAGATCAGTGAGATTCTAGTGTGCTTAATTTTTAAAATGTGAACACTTTAGTTGCTTGGTGGAGCTATTTTTCAGGCAACCAACAGAAGAAATGAGCTCGTTAAACATTCAAGGAGAGGAAAAAATCTTAAAGGTAACATACATTTTGACAGCATCCTTTTAAGTAATTTTTGTGTTTCTGCTTGAACTCCTTCATAAGTTATTTATAAGCTATATCACGAAAAAACCTAAACCATATGAAAGAACAATTTACAAGCAATGAAATCTATATTAATATCTGAAAAAGTGTATCTCCTAAAATAACAAGACCAACAACTATGCAGTGTATTCTTTTCAGGTTTATCCTTTTCTCCTTGGCTCCCTGAAACTACAAAGCAAACACAGAGGGAAAACTTTCTAGGCTGGTGCAATTCACTGCAAGTCAAATTCTGCAGGGTGCTGATTGCCCTCTGAATTGCAGGTTGACTCTTTATGAGCATACATGGGCATACATGTATGAGCAGTATGTCTTACCATATAACAGACATCTGCCATACATCCAGTGGATATTCTATACGCACATAGAGATGTTCAAGGTGCACTTTACTATGCCTGTGTCAGTGCCTACCCCTGGAAGGCTTTTAGCTTAAGCAGAGAAGGCTCCCATGCCTGCAATCTGCAGTCTGCAATCTGTCTTGCATCTGCTGGAGCCAATGCAGCCCCAGAGGAACATGTAATTCCATCTGCAGGATCAGGTGGAAATCTCCACACACTAGAAGTGAAGTGTAGCAGGGGCTTTGATTTGTCCAAAAAAGGAACTAGTGATAATACAGAGTCATGTGAGCTTCAAGGATGCTTCATGGTACTTATTTACGCATTTATTAGTGGTCTTGTATTTACTGCCAGGAGAGATACTGCTTTGTTTCTGCCTGTATGGATTTCAGTCACCCATCTGCTCAGAAAAGATGCCAATTCTTTCTGCATTTCTCTCCTGTGCAAGAACTAAATTATTAGATATTAATGTTTACAGTCCTTCCACCTTAATAATGGAAGTTTTGGGAATAATGAAAAGACAGAGCCATTTTTCTAAGCTAGCACTGGTCATACGGCTTTATGCATATATGGCTCTCTCTATATATGGTTTCATACTGAGATCTTAATTGCTTACTTTATTTTGCCTTTCTTTTCTATTGGTATAGGAAAAAACATGAAAAAGCACATAGGAAAAGGCAATAGTTATTTGGCTTCAGCAAGCCTGGCGCTCTGCAAAGCCCTTGGTCCTTTTTCCTGCCAGTTGGATGGAATTATGCACCAAAAGACTGGTGTGCAGCTCTGTTGTAAGCCTGTAAATCTTATGGCCAAGCACAAAGCTGACAACACCAGCTAGAGGATAAGGCCTCCTGTTTGGCTGGTGGAGAAAAATGTCTGGAGTGCAGCATCACCTCGTAGCTGAGCAGAGCCTTGGCACATTATACAACACGTAAAGACTACTGTTCCCTGCCTAATAGAGCTAATAGAGAAAACAAACAAACAAACAAACTCACAGAACTATAGGGCACACGGTCTCCCGTTTGGAAAGACAAAGTGTACAGCACTGTGTTCTCTGCTGAGCTACTGTTGACATCAAGCTTTTAGGAGAGTGCTGTTTAATGCGCAAAGCAAATTCACTGGAAGATCCCTCCATATTTTAGGAGAACAAAATAGTTGAAGGGATGGCCACATACAGAGAACATTGATTGCATTGCAGCACTTGGCTCTACAGTTTGAGGAGGTGGAGTGGCCTCCACCCTTCTGGATAGCAGTGAGTAACAGCTTTCTGCTAGATGCTGAAGAATGGCTGCCACCACCCGAATTATTCAGGGCATTATTCAACCTGACAAGATGAAGATTTATTTTCTCGGACTTTTCTCCTTAATTGTGATAGGGCTGCTGCATGATGAAGAACAGCTGCCTTGCTGCAGCATTGCTGCACTGACCCTGGCCACCAGCCCCAATCCTGGGATGACCAGCCCCAATCCCAGGGCCACAGAGCAGCCTGTCTCCCCTATTCTGCAAGAATACCAGCGCTTATTAAAAGAAGAAAGTAAACCTTTAACACACTCTAAGACACTAGAGTGGTTTGATCTGGTTCCATGCATCAGACTAGAACAACCATCTTACCCTTTAATAATTGCCTATTCAGTTTACAAAATTGAAGTTATCTTCTCTAGCATTTCTTAAAATACAAAGACAAAAGCAGAACCCACCAGGAGACCAAAAGACATTTAGATCAACACTGGAAAAACCATAGTTGTTCTATTTCTTCTTTTAACTATGTCCCCTGGTTTTACATGGGTTGCTTTGGGAAACACTCATGTCAAGCATCTCATAGAATATAAAAAGTTGTATAAATAGTTCAACATTTTTCCACTAAGCATCTTCCTTAGAGGTGTGGAAACAACAGATGAAATTGTAATCTAAATCATCATCCTTTAGGCTGAGATGCCACAAGAATGCGTATCTGTAAAACCTGGGCAGTGATTTGGCTAGTCTGCGATATTTCAAGTAGTGCATTGTATTTATAAAATCAGTTTTCCATCTTGCAGGATGTGGCAATATTCTTTCAAAACTCATTCATTGCATCTTGATTCTAATCTGTGCAGAAGTACAGCTCTTCTCAGCTAATCAGCTCTTGTTGCAGGATGCTGTCATAGACTCCCTGAGTAAATATAGCTTGCTTGCCATTAGGCAAAACATTGGGATAGGAGCGGAGTGGCAGCTTTATACTTTACAGAGGCCTTGGGGCTGCGCAGTAGAATCTCTATAGAAGCATTTCCAGTTCAAAGATCTGACAGCCCAGTTCCTGACAGCTTAAAGTATTTGGGGGGAGAGCTGCTCTCCAGAATTAGAAGTTATCTGACCTCATTTTACTCTGTGATTCTAATGAATGAGGGGAAGGAGGAATGATCTGTCATAAAATTGTTCCTAATTTGGTCTAACCCACTCAGAAAGCAAGACTGAAGCAGTAGCAGCTGCAAAGCACATATACTGTGTCCATACCTAACAAGAGTTAAGAGTTAAGTTCAGCTAGGCCACAGCTGCACCTTGCTCTCCTGGTATCCCTTGTATTTTATCTTCTTGTCTCACATTCAAAAAGTCTGCTTCAAAGTGTGTCAGGAACACTTGTCGGCTTCTGCAAGTGCACTCCACTTCCCATAGCACCGTGTGCCGAAACCGCCTCTCTCCTTCCCTCATTAGCACATCAGTGGAGCATCTCGCAAGCGCAGTAAGAAGCCATCTCTTCGTGCACTTCTTGGTGTGCTGAAACCAAGACGAATTGAAACAGGTAGCATGCACAACTGAAGAACAGTGGTATTTCAATTAGATGGTGAAGAAGAAGGTGAGAGGAAGTTTATGACCTCATCTTCTTCCACTGCAAAAGTAAGTTCATTCAACAGCTCAAAGCAAATATAAAGAAAGCATACAGAATCATTATTTAGAGTGGCCAGTGCTCTTGGAAATGTTCTCTTGTTCGGCAGCAACAAATCTTCCTATTCAGATAAATTACACAGCTATGAAATGAATATGGTCTCCAGTTAAGTTAGTGGCAAAACTTCTCCATTGATCACCATGAACAGATTTAAATACTACTCAAGAAACCAACACGGCCTACAAGAATCAACATTTTGAGCAAAGCCATTTCACAGGCTTTGTGAAGGGACAATACTGTACAAAACTACCCAATATCAAAAACTGAGAGCTGAGACTTCAGCTCTGAGCACTCAAATCACATTTTATTCCCATCTTTCAAACTACTTTTACTCCTCTACATAAGTCCTATTCCTCTCCTGAGACTATACACAAGGATTCTATGGAGTAATAGGGATTATTGAAGAGCATGGCAGGTCCAAGTGGTACAATTAATCTGCCTCTTTCTGTTGTAGGTCAGCTGACCCTTACATGAGCAAGTCCTCAGAAATCAGGCAGGTCTTCACTGGGTGTCTTGACAGTGAATCCCACCTTATGGCATCATCACATGTACACGTCAGATGTACATTAAATGGATATTTGTTGCACTGAAGGTGCCACACGGCCATTCCTGTGTGTCTCCAAGTCATATGTGACCCATTTGACATAAACCAGTTGACAGACATCTTTCCAGATAGGTCAAAGTTTCAGCTGTTATTGGGATATTTCCTGCTACAAGTTAATGCCCTGTGGATAACAATATATATAAAATACATTTACAAATATATAAACATTTACAAATATATATATATATATACACACACACATATATATATATATATTCTATATATATAATTCAGAGAACAAAGTGTTTGAATCACTCATCTTTTAACATCTCTTTTAAAAAGAGCATGCTCAGCTGTTTAAAGATTGTTAGTAAACGTAGCTTGATTGCTAGGAAAACATTTACTGCATTAAAATGCTGAACAATATCCACAGACTGTTTTCTAGTGATTAATTTGCAGTTTGTATTATTTAATGTCTGTGTTGTTAGCATGTCTGCCAGGCAGTGATGTTGCCCAATGTCAAAACCAGTGTTAAGCTCAGCTTGTTCTTCGACGTGTGACTCTGCAGGGCAATAAAATACTATACTTCACATAGCAATGACAACCTCTCAGGAGATGCTATTGTATTGTGAAAAGCCATTGTGTTATTAAATTTAGTACATCTATGGCTCCTAAACCTTTTGTCATGAGACAAATATGAAAGTCTCCAGTTTCTCGGATAGAGCACTGATAATGACATATATGATTAGAAAAAAACCATAAGGAGCTGTATGAAAGAAGGCCTGTATGGTGACAAATAATATGGTACTAACAGGTGGAGATTAATGCTTGAGGAAAATTCCTTTAAGGTTTGAGCTATAGAGTACCTTCTTCCCTAGCAGGCTGGTGCCAACTGCACAGAAAGAAGAGGCATTTTGCTGAATGCCTTACTTCTCCTGCCTCAGTATCGCCTTTTATTTCAGCTTATCTGAGCCAATCTTCTGCAGAAAGCAATGTGTTTAAAAGAAAACACCTTAGCCAGACCAGAGACTGAGCAGCAAACAAGCCTGTTGCTTTTGCTGGTGTGTTCCTAGCCATCACATCACACCCTTAGACCAGTCACCACTTACTCACACAGAATGGTTGGGGTTGGCAGGGAGCTCTGTGGATCATCTAGTCCAACCCCCTGCTCCAGCAGGGACACCCAGAGCACGTGGCACAGGGTGGCATCCAGGCGGGTTTGGAAGATCTCCAGAGAAGGAGACTCCACAGCCTCTCTGGGCAGCCTGTTCTGGGCTCTGTCACCCTCACAGGAAAGAAGCTCTTCCTCACATGGAGACGGAACTGCCTGTGTTTTAATTTATACCTATTACCCCTTGTCCTATCACTGGCCACCATCAAGAAGAGTTTGAACCCATCCTCTTCACATCCTCCTCTCAGGTACTTATTGATCAGATCTCAGATCTCTCTTAAAACTCCTGTCCTTAAAAGAAATAAGAATATTGACATAAGTCCATACACTGCAACTGCAGGATGTATCCTTTTAAGTTTAATATAATAAGAAAATTAAGAAAAAACTTCCTGGGCACAACAAAACAAAGCAGAATACTGATTGGATTCTGTGCTCATTTTTTCGGCAGTGCTCAGTGTATTTTTCCTATATTTCTTTTTTCAATAAACCTTCATCAGAGCGTTTTTAGAAAATAGTCACACTTTTAGTCCCAAAAAGACAGCTTCATTCCAAGCATTTCACTTACAGATGTCATTAAGACATACTGAGTGCAAAAGAGAGCATTTATAAACTAAACAGCACTCTGTGGCATGAATATTAACAGGATTTCCTGACTGAAACTTAAAATGATTATATAAAACAGTACTATGTCCTTGAGATTATATACGAGCAGAAGACAAAGGCTTCATTGCTCGTGTTACTATATAAGAACAGAGACCTCTGAGTTTTCAGATTTAATGTTTAATGCTAGGTTTGCTTCGGTGAGATTGCCGCAGGACTAGATGCTGTGGACAGGAGTCAGCCCTCTGCTCCTGAAGTCACAGGATGGCCCTTGCAAGCCATCTAGCACAAGTGGAAGGAGGGATATGCAGGCCCTATTTTCTATGTATAAAGAAGAGAATAAAAAGCTAACAAAATGTAAAATCAGGCAGTGTCAGCGTGCGGTTTTCATAGCCTCCCATGGAAGTAAGGGCAGTAGCAGGAGAACAACTTCCTTTGCATCAGGGAACACGCTGCAGTGAAGTCTTCTAGTCATTTCATAGAAACATAACATGTGCATTTGTAGACTCTGTGGTTTTGAAGAAAATCCAGCTAAAACTTACAAAATTGGAAAGGCAGTTTGCCCGCTTGACTTTTTTGTTCTGTTCATTGTGTGCATTTAAATGCTTACAGTCCTCTCAACCGTGGCCACATCCACATGGAACACTTGGAAAGCAGCGAACATGGTGCTGTTCATCTGCCCAATGATCTCGTAGCTTGGGTCATTTTGCAGGTCAGACTACCACGAACACCTGGGCTGATACTTTACTTTTTTCCCCCCTTCCCTCCCTGTAGAAGAGTTTATTGCAGCTGGAGATGTAAGCCAGTCATCTAAGCACCTGATATTTGCGGTAGGGCAGGTAAAGGTGAAAAATCCTCCCTGATGCAGTGCTATTGACTGTCAAGGTCTACCAAAACAAACCTGTCCTGATTACCAGTGTCGAAGCACTGTATGAAAACAGCACAGCTAACAATCAGTTAAATGAAAGGCAAGACACTTGCCACATCCTACACTTCATTAATTCGAGTCTCTGCAGCATGTCTGTTATTCAGGCTGGAACGCTGAAACGGCAAAGTCTTGAGGCAAAAGGGACAGCATGTCAAACCTTGACACCAGAACTCATCCGTGCATCTAATGTTGCTTGAACTAGCAGCACCACGAATGACTTCAGTACATGCAGGACTTAGTCCTGACACAATTATTTCAGTAAATTTATTCAGCTGAATGGCAAGTTAAACACTTAAAGAGAAAGAGATGAACTACTGAATCACTCAGTACATCCCTCAGAGGTGACCTATGACTATAGGTTACTGCTACACAGTACTGATAAGGTGAAGGGTAGAAATATATTTTTAATGCTATGAGATTAAGTTATTTCTTATCAACTCTGATAGGCCGGTACCCTACTCGCTTCAGCCCACGTACAGCTTACGCAGCTGACCAAATCTATGTAAAGGAAGATGCAGGTCTGTAAGGAATCTGATAAGATCTAGAGCAGTGAAGCAGGATGGTGTTATTTAATTTTAAATTTAAAAAGAAATTCTACCTTTCACTACTTCTATACTGGCTCCATCCCAAAAGAAGAGAGTCCTAATAATTGCATCAGGCTTTGACTCAGATTTGCGGTTTGCTGTCAACCTAAAGCCCTTGACCTTTCCTTTGGCTCTTGCCAAAGGAGGCTGGTCAGAGAACAGCTCTGTAGGAGCAACCCTTGGTTGCCTAGAGCAGGGGGATTTAGAGTTCAGAACTCAAAAAGCTATTTAAAAAACAAGAAAAAAATACTGAAATTGCTGTAAGACAAACAAGACATTTGTCTGCTGCACAATATCTTGCATTTCTCTTAAAAAATAAACTCTTACATGCTTAGCAGCAAAAAACATGAACTTCTCTCTGTGAACTTGTATGTTTCTATGGACAGACCTGAGAAATGGAGTAATGGAAAACTGATTTAACATGCCACACGGTCATGAGAGAAGGGGGAAAAGGCCAGTAATAATCAATTCCAGTGAATTTTAGTCTAGAGGCTGAGCAAGGGGAGTATCTTGCCTAAACTGAGTGGTTCCAAAAGACAATTGTTTGTATGTCTGCAAATAAAGTCAAAGCGAATTAAACCTCAGAACTTGTTTTGGACTCCAGAAGAAAATACCAAGTAATATCTTCTATAAAAACATAAATAAAACCCAGAAATTTGTATTCCTGCACTGATGCTTTCAAAGGATTAGGTCAAGCACAAAAGCCTTGTGCACTGTGCAGCGTCTCGAATACAGCAGAGGAAATGAACACCTCCTGTCAGGTAGGAACCATCACCAGGACCTATGGGAAGAGAGGGTGTCAGGAACAGGATCTGATGGTAAGTCTCTCCTTCTTGGTTGAAGGCCTCACCTACGATCTCTCCTGCTACCTACCGACACTGACAGTGTGCTGTGTTGAATGTGAGGCACAGGCACCTGCTTTTCCACAGACTGATGTCTTTATGCACAACTGCCTGCACAAACGACACGGGTCGCTGAATGCACAGGTCAGCTTGGTATCTTCAGACAACGTGCCCACCCAAGGGCCTCAGCCAGCGCTGAAGCAGCAATGCTGAACATCAAAAGATGCAATATAAATGCAAAGTGTGTGTGAAGAGTGAGAGGGGAAGACAGGAGAAAAAGACACGCATCTAGAAACAGTTTTATAGGCAGGATGCTGTTTCCTGGAATGTATATTTTTCTACTACAGTTTACTTACCATGACAGACTCCCAGGAACACTCTGGAGTAAAATCTGCAGACATAATGCCCTATACATTGTTATTATCTTGGCAGAGCTTAATAAAGCCAAGATTTATGCTTGCTCGCCTGCAGATTTTTTTTATTCTTTTCCCTGCAAAGACAACAAGAGCAGTTTCACCCAAAAACCCAGTCCTGGCTTTGGAAGAATGGCCATTTCTGAGAACATAACATTTAATCCCATACAAACAAAAATAAGACATCCTGAGTGAGTGGCTATTTTGAAGGTAGGGAGCCAAAACTTTTGTGTACAATCCAGGGAAGTGAGGAGAGGGACACAAAAAAAATAATTCCAGACTTTTTGGTAATGAGACATTCTAAATTAATATTCAATGGCTTTGGAAAAGGTAAGCCTACCAGGGCAGACTGAATGCTTTAGTAACATAGATCTCCCCAAATTTCTCTCCAGGAGTTTCAGGGATGGGCTTTCAAGAGCTTCACACATGGAAAAAACATGCATTTTTTTTTGCATTTTGTGGAGTCCCTGTGTGGCTTACTCTGGCAATCCATAAACAGGTGTGTGACCAGGAAGGTCAGTCTTCAGCATTGACCTTCAGCAAAAACACACTTTTCAACTTTCCGTGCAGAACCTGGCTCTGAACAGAAAAAATACAGGGCTTGCATGCAAGAAAATATGTCCATCACTGCAACAACAATATGGCACATCTCAGTGAGACCTTATAGGATGAAAAAGGGTTTTTTTAAAAAAGCAAGATTGAAGTAAGGTTGATTTTACTCATTCATGCTCTCTCCTTTACCTTACTCAAGATAGCAAGGCACTGGGACCCCAGTGCAGCCTCTCATGGTGCAGGGCTTGAGAAGCAAAGACAGGGGACCACCTACACCCAGACTGAAACAAAGACTTATCCCATTGAAAGATCATGGCAGAAGATCAAGAAGAAGGAATCACAGGAATAATAAAAACCCACATACAGATGAAGCAGAGGAAATGATTGCCAAGGATTCAATGAGGAGGAATAGACTGAAGAGACAGATGACCATAATCTGCCGCAGACGCTACTGACACATGCCATTAGTGCAGACCTTCTCCCACTGCTTGCTGCTTGTGGTGTCCCCACAACCAGACGTGCCCATTCATGCCAGCCTTAATAATACTTCTGTTACAATCTTTGAAACTCGCAGATTTGCCAAGGTAGTGCTACTGAGAGGGAACAGAAAGATTTTTTACTTGCTTAAAGATTTTGGGAGCCTAATTTTAGCACTCCCCAATATTTTCCTGACTTCAATTCAGGCTGTGTGTTAATTCCCAGATGTGTAAATTGGATGATGACCAATTTGACCTATTTGCTGCAAGTTCATGGGGTTTCTTTGTGCTGTGTGACATGGTGCTGAGCACAAAGCAGCACTGAATTTGGCGTCATGCATCAGCGCTACAGAAGTACTGAAGTTTTTTTAAGATAGGCAGGGACAGGTTTAGAGTGGGGATACAAAAGCCACACTGACCTGACAATTCTAGTCCAAGACATTGTTTCTCCTATAAATGTTTAAATGTAAATCTTGGCAAGTCCTTATTACAGTGCCTGTGCAAACACAGCTTGCTACCCTCCGTACCCATTTTTAGTTAAGTCACAGAAACAGCTTATGCAGCATTTCCTGTAATGTTCAGGTCCACTTTTACTTTTAGGGCACAGAGATAAGAAGTGAGCTCACTTTAATTATGCTTAGAGATGGATGGGGATTCAGTAGGTGTAAACAGTAACATCAGGGCTCGCAAAAGCTGTTTTGAGTACTTCTGCTGCAACACTGACTCACACAGCTTCTCCAGGATAAGCACCTACTGTGTACAGTCAGAGTGTCCAGGGAAACACTGAATACACAAAATCTGTGTCATTAAATTACACTGCTCATTTTAAAATACAGCTGTAGAAAAAAATAACTGACGGAATCACAATGCTTAAGGTGCAAGTATGACTTTGCACTTAAACTGGGAGTTCAGTACTTACTGACTCTTGCTGTCTTTGAAAGTCTCTCCCTTAATTTGAATTATATCTATAGCTCCATATTAAATATTAACTACAAATGAGCAACATAAGAACACCATTTTTATGCAGCCAAAAATAAACGCTGAGAATCTGTTACTCTTGGCTTTTTTCTGCATCAAATTATTCACAGAATCTCAGGTTTTGATTAGCATTTGCATGCAAGAGACTCTGAAGTAGCACTGAAATTCAACGGACCATCAAACTCTTTCTGAATTTTCCAGGAGCAATTTTCACAGAATCACAGAGTGGTTGAGGTTGGCAGGGACCTCTAGAGATTGTCTAGTCCAACCCCCTGCTCCAGCAGGGACACCCAGAGCACGTGGCACAGGGTGGCATCCAGGTGGGTTTGGAAGATCTCCAGAGAAGGAGACTCCACAGCCTCTCTGGGCAGCCGGTTCCATTTTTGGAGATTCCAACTTGTACCTACATAAGCAAAACACAAAGGACAAAAAAAACCCCAAAGTTGAACCAGGCCTAAGTGCATTTTGAAGTTCTAACCATAGGAGTACAGAAATATGGGTTGCCAGTTTAGTGTATTTGGGTATTTCTTTCTGTGATGAAAAGATCCAGCAGTGCAGCTGCAATGGAGCAAGTTCTTCCACACATTTTTCACAGACTAGACAAGACTGATCAGAGAAAACAAAAAAATCCTATGTTGTTTTTGAGCAATACTTTTCATCTTTGCCAACTCTGTCAAAATCTTCAGATGCCCCTAACCAAGGAGAACTAAATTCAACTCATTTTGCAGCAATCAGCTACAGAGTCTGACAAGGCACTTGCACAGTGGGAATTCCCACTGCTGTATTTTCCAATACCTGTTCCATGTGATTGCAATAACCTCAACCTTTTTCTCTTCTTTGTTGAAAGAAATCAATTGCATGTTTGACATGACTGACCTTTCTCAATATGTATGCACACAAGGAGTACATTGTGCATTTGCTAGCTCCAGTATAACCTTTCATAGAATTATGGAATCATAGAATCATTATGGTTGGAAAAGACCTTCAAGATCATCAACGCAAACATCGATTGCATCCAACTCCTGTAGCAAGGAGAGACTGAAGCATCAACCATGAAGTGACACCACCATCTCTCCAAGCCGCTCACAGGTAGCACGATGGGTTTGACAGAAAAAGATCTCCAGATGTTGTTTCACATGATGATGCCACTCAGTGCTAGGCACCTCAGCACCGAACACCCACACACTTAAGTGCAGTCATTTCTCCATGTGCAGAGAGACTCTGTGGTAACACCAGCCCTCTGGTGTGAACAGGAAGGCAACATCACGCAGCACAAGCACAACACACAAACCAAGAACTGTGTGTTTTCCTAATTTAGCTCAAGTCTTCATCCGGGGGCTACTTTCAAAGGCTTGTTTTTGTCTCTGTTCCTGTCAGCGTGGCGGTCTTTTTATAAAGAAGGATTACAGAGAAGGGATAAATCTTAATTTATTTTGTAGTCAAGAGTCTACTTATCAGATTCAGTTTTCCATTTCATGCTAGCCTGAGAAATCTTCCTTCAAATGCCTCTTAAAGCAGAGATAGTAAAGGGCACCAGATAACAATCTAATGCCATCTTATTATCTAATAATTTTGGCACTGATTCATGCAATATGCTTCAAGGCTATTTGAGACTAAGTGTAAAAAGAAACTTAGATTCGTCATAATATTTTGCCTTCCTGAAAATGATCTAATAAGCATGTACTTTCTATTAATTTAGAGGAATATGTGACAGTGCCTTGATACTTAACCAGCCTCACTATAATTTTTTTTTTGAATTAATTTCCTGAGAAGTAAAGCTTTCTTGTCTTGCTACAGAAGTAATCTCATTAGTAAGCAATGGCTTGGCCAAAGGGGTAAACTCTGCACACAGTGATCACTGCAGCCCCTCTCTGAAGCCCTGATCACTTAGATCAGAAGGCAGGATGCAGCCCTGCACAAAAACCCAGCCTGAGTATTTGTGCTTTGCTCAAGCACAGTCTAAGCCTTCAGGCTAAAATCTACCCCTGTGCAAAGGCCCAGCACAAGGTCTACTGGCACCTTTGAAGCAGGGCATGAGAAGACCCCTGGTTCGGTATGACCTCACTGAGCAGTGCAACAAATCAGCCCTCTGCAAGCTGCTTTGGGGCGGGAAGGAGGTTTTTTCACCAACTTCCCAGCAACAGATTTTGCCTGGCACTCCTAGACTTCTTTCGACAGCCAAATACATCAAGACTTGCATTCCTCCGTCTTTCACCATCCCCAAACCGACCCATTCTTCCCAAGTCATCACCTCCCAACATCAGCATTCCCCTGTCTCCAAGTTTTCAAGCTGGTCCAGCTCACCCTTTCCCTCCCCATGCAATTTTCTACCCACTACTTACCCCCAAAAGACACTTAGTTGCCTACAATCTTTTTTTTTTTCCTTTTGCTCTCTTATTCACATTGTCATTCTCCCCACACGAGCCATTTTGTGCTCACATGTCACTGCTGATCTCTCATCAGCAGACTGGCTTTATTTTTTTCCACTCCCCTCACCTCTTTCCCACTCCAGAGTGCTGGCGTGTCATCTCTGCTCCTCTTCTCCTCAGCACCACTCTCTGCTCCTCCAGCCTCTCTTCTTCACCCCTACGGCCCCACTCACTATTTGCATCTGCCAGGTTTCTCTTTTTCTTTCAGTCAGCTACGTATTCGAGGATGTGCACGCAGCACACACACATACAGAAAAAAACCCACACCATAAAGGGCCTCACTTCTAGGAAAGAAGCATCAAAAAAGAAGAGAATAGGACAGGATACGGGGATATCTGTAGTTGATATGGAGGGTATTTGTAGTGTTTTACAAACATTACTCATTGGAACCCAGCAGACACCTTCAGTGTAGAGGAATTAATTCAATAGCATTTTTCAATAGGTATAGGAACAGAACAAGTACGCTAGATGTCAATAAAATGAGCAAACAGATAATCCCATTAAACCTATATTTTTTTAAGTTTCTTTGGGTTACTTCAAAAGCCAGCAAGTTATGCTTTAGACAACTGCCCTAGTCAAATGCCAGCCCACATTTGTACCAGGCTGATCAACTGAATAAAAGAATTTATTCGAATTTCAAGAATTTGCAGACTCTCAGTCACTGGTTAGTTTTCTCTTCAGTGAGAAATGCAGTTTACAGCTGCAGGCCTCCCAAGCATGCAGTTTTAGACATTTTGAGATGCTGAAGTCTGTTTATAATAATAATAAATGGTCCATTCATTCTTTTCATGTGGATTTCAATGATTCACCAGTTCCCACAGGTTCAGTCTGCAGCACGAGGTGTGAAAGCATTAGCCTACCAAAATATCTAGTGTCATTACAATCAATTAACAACCGCCCTGCATAGGCAGGGAATAGTCCTTACCTTCTAGGATGGGCTTTCACCAGCTGCAGCAGATCCCATTTTGATTTTGATCATTTCTGTTTTAGAAGCTATAAAGCATTCCACACAGACAACCAGTTCAAGCTTGTCCAGAAATTAATGTTATCAAATGGATTGCAAATTGGCAGAAGGAGTGAAAACCTGAGGTAATGACACATGTCAGTGCATTTTTCTCATGAGGAGCTCTATGGACAGAGGTGACAGGAAGCACATGAGACCCAGTGCCCTGGGTCTATTTGCGTTATAGTCTGGAGAAGAAGAGAAGTTCTCTGGTATTCATAATATCTAGCTATTTAGTGAGAATGGAGGAATTAAATAAAGATCAAAGAAAACAACAGAAATTAAAGCACAAGATACAAAGACAACTTGTCCAGGAAAAAATGCAAGTTAATAAACACATATGTTCTGTAGAAAGTAACACCAGATCTTTCAGAGTAACTGCCCAAGGCAAACCACGATGGCTTAACCATGGGTTTGCTAACAGAGAGAGAGAAAAAAAAAAACTTCAACACAACAACAAAAAAAAATACGGAAATTGGAGAGGCCTTTTCTTCTATCACAGCAGTTCCTTAAGGCCAAATCACAATTCTTGGTATGGGCTCAGAGCCACATCTTGCAGCCACCAGGAGAGAGCGCTAGGAGTTTTGGTCTGGTATCAGTGAGGGAGAAGGTACCCTCCACATTTCCTGTTCCAACCATGCCACTCCATATGCCACAAAAAAAAAATACAGTGTCTGGAAGGGGAGATCCCAAACGGCAACAAGATGAGAGTGGTGATCCCACATTTCTTGTTCAGACCAACAGAAGGGAATTATTTCACATAACCCATGCGCGTCACGTCCTCCTTGCTGTCTGTGTGCAGCTGCATGCTTAGTGCACCACTCTGCTCACAGGCTCGTGGTGTGTGCTCTGCACAATGTCCCCAGGGAGTCACTCCCAGGAGGAGTTTAAATCTGGTTACTTCCATGCGTGAAGATGTTCAAAGTGGGAACGAAATTCAGAGAGTCGCAAAGCATCCTTAGACACCGGCTGACCTCCCCTGAGGGGATGGCAGCAAGAAATTCCATCTTTTGGCTCCTTCACATATGAGGCAAGGAAAACGTGACAATAAAAAGACTTTGGAGGAAACAATCTCCCACAGCACTGGCTAATCTAACTAAAAATGACCCATTTCTAATTCACTAGATAGCATGTAACTTTTATATCTGTATAGAGATCCCTCACTGTCAGTAGGTGTGTTCCTTTACAGCTAACAGAAAAATAAAAATTAAATGCTTCTTCATTGCAGAAAAACTCACTTACATTCCTGCAAGCCTTACCAGTGTACCTTAAGAGCCCTCAAGATCACTCCAACTAGAGGAATGAAAGGAACATTCAAAGTTTGCAATAATCCCTTTCCTCAAGAGTAAGAGGGAGTATCAGACGTGGCTGCAGCTTTCAATACATTATTAATACAAGCCACTTGGCAGCATTTGTTTCTCTGAGATAAATCTCATCTGTTAACACAGAAAGAAAAGGAGGGAGACAGCTGGTCAGAACCGGCCACAGGAATATTTGCTGTACAAAAGCCAACCAAATCAAAAGCCAGTATTTTTGCACAGAGAACTATAAAGTGTGGACATAAAACAAAAGGCACAGAAGAGTAAATACTTGAAGAAAATGCATTCATTTACCAATCTCAGAGAACAATTGTAACATAAACTACAGAAGCAGCTCCGCGACAACGCAAACTAATTGAAGTATTAAACCATCTAAACAAACCTCTTATCAAATAAAGCAGGCAGCAAAGGAGATCACGAATCTTGGGTTTAGTGCAGTGGTTTTCAACCTGCAGATCCCTGATTCCCTCCCAGGAAACACATACACCTTGCACAGCATGAATGATTTTCCTACCAACATTTTCTTTTGCATAGAAACCATACATGGACCATGTGGATGTGTATATAGACTCATGTGACTGGGATATGCACATACAAACCCCCGACTTCATGGTTCACATTACCAAAACAGAGAATAGTCATCAGCGCAAAAAAACATGCAAGTACAGGTCTGCAATCTGTCAAAACCCCCTTAATGTGCTGGGGACTGGATTCAAGAGAATGGGAGCTAGGCTAAATGATGAAAAAAATAAAACCAAACCAACCAACCAAACAAAAAACATATATGAAAAGGTTGCCTAAAGCTCTTCAGTATGAAACTCATATTTTCATGCAATGAAACATTTTCAAGTTTCAATGAAAGACTGTTTTTTTTAACCCTGTGTCCACTGGCAGAACTGGGCAGAAAAAGGCTATATGCTAATATAAGCCAATAAATTAAACAGCATGCACGAACACTCCGAATTACTAAATCTCAGGGATACATGCCCAGAGCAGGTAGTGCTCTCCCAAACAATTCGTGTGCTTAACACTGGCCAAGGACCATTCCCAATACTTTCCCTACTGCAATGCTTTGGATGTTGCCCCTCTCCTTCTGAAATGAAACAGAATGATGTTGGCCTGACTGAATAAGTCTTCCAGGTAATGTTTAATTTATTAGCATAGATAGAATCAAGACATTTGAAATGAGATTAGGTTTTTCAGCTAATTTGCTCAACTACCATGTTAGATGGGAGGAAAGGAGAAGGCCAGACCATTGAACAAACGTTCCAGGACAGGCAGAAAGTCCTTGTGTTAGCTCAGAAATAATTTGTTCCCAAATACCTGCAGAATGATTTGATGTGGGGTCAAGAATGTAAGATAACAACCAAACGTCATCTTACGGGGTCAAATCAAATCAAATAGCCCATCAAATCATTTTGCCCATCAAATGGGCCAAATCCCTGACTCAAATGCCTAAACACAGGCAGCACGGGATGGGGGATTGGTTTATGTTTATCAACACTGTCATTGTCACAATCAAAAGCTCAGCCATTTTTTGTGGCATTTAGTGCTTACTATGCCAAAACTGGGAGTAAATCAACTTTGTGTATTAATTAAGATCCCTAATTCTTCACCTCGTGTGAGGACCCCTATTCACTGCATGGTGGTCCTCAACTGCAGTGACCCAAGGTCACTTTTCCCAAGGTAGGAGAAAGCTGCTGCAACCGAGCAGTTGGGTGCTCCTGGGGGTGCATCTACAGCAGTCCAAGATGTATTAACTTAGTGTTTCATCTTCTCACCTTATCTTTCCTCAAAAGAAGCAGTCCCCGGGAGTGAGCTGGTGGGGAGAGCAACCTGTTTTACCTGATAAAATAGGTGAGGTGTGCATCTGCAAATGTGGAGAAAGACAGTGACCAGGAAAAGAAGTGGATCTTCTTCCCAGCCATTTCATGGAGAGTCTTTCTGAAAACTGCTGCCCCAGGCACTGCTATCTCCTGGCAGAGCCCTGTGTTTGTCCCAGCGTGGCACGGCTGGGGCAGAGATAGGGAGGTCTGTTGGACGCTCTGGGTCAGGACGGGCTGCATGGGGCCAGTCGTGGTGTCCTTGAGCTTGAGGAGAGCGACACACATTGCAGGGGCTTTTTCAGAAAACAGTTCAGTGACTGTAGGGAGGAAATTTCCCTAAAAACTCAGTCAAAAAGATTCCTGCACTTCTCTTTCCCTTACAGAATGGGGAAAATCTGGGTCTGTTTATTCCATACCAATCATCTTCTCTCAGAAGCTGTAATGAAGCTTAGTCATCTGTTTCATATCCTTGGTCATACAACTACTCTTTAAGAGTAATAATTTATTTTGTGGAGCTGAAATTTCCCTTCTACTCCCCCCTCCCAACTTCCTGGAACATGGTATCACTCTGATATACCATACTACTCACACTGAAGTTCTGTAAGCAACATTTACATAATCACCAGATGACCCATTCATTCCTGATAGACCTAAGGCTTTCTTTAATCAAGTCTATAGTTCCTCTGTCATGTATTCCTTGCTAAGCAGGCCAGATTTATCTTAAAATGTCAAGAGCCACTGTGACTAATTAATTATTCTACCTTATCAGTCTTTGAGGAATGGCTTCAAAACCATTGAAGATCCTACTTTGAAACCATATTGTCATACATTAAAAAAAGAAAACACTTAACATGCTCAAAATAACAGAATTATAGGCAAAAGAATAGAAATAAGAGAAGTTCTTACAGAGTGCAAAGCCCAGTAACACATCATCAGTTTCACACACTTCACAGGTTTTTGTTTCTGAAGAACTTGTTTTGTTATTTGCCATGTCCTGCCTTAACAGGAACAAACATGTACTTTTTATAAACGCTGAGAACAGAGAACAACCTCCTCAAGCTAGCAGAGCTTCTCTCTCTGAAAGGACAGGTCCTTTTTCTATCTCTTTCCCAATCTCTCCCAGTCCCACATGTTTTTCACCTCCCACTTCCAGGTTTTAGAAGCATGCCATGTGCTTTGATCTTCAGTCCAAAAGCCCCTTTATAATCTCAAAGTGTATTAAGTGCAATCAGATTCCGGAAGGGACAAAAATAACAAAAGCATTTATATATTTTCTTTCTTCCCAGACTAATGAAATTAACTGACAAACAAATAAAATGGAAAAGCTGCACTAAAGCAAGACAACCCCTTCCTTGAAATGAAATTGTATAAATACCCATCTATGTCCATGTATCTGAGACTAAGCAAATGCTATTGCATTTTTAGCTATGCTTATCAAAATATTTAGCTATGTTTTATCAAATATTTGATCAGAGTGTATGTTAAAAAAAAAACACTGAAGAAAGCAAATTATCCCTCAGCAGATTTCCACAGTACACTGAGACTTCTAGAAACATTTTTATTATATTCAGGGCTATTCAAGGTGCTTAAAAGATGGTAACAGATGTTAGAGCACTCGCATTAACAGTGCTCTTTCTTACTTAGCTATAAACATGGAGAACTACAACTTGCCTCCCCTACAAAATAAAGCAAGTGGAACTGGAAGAAGAATGTAAAAGTTAATTTCTCATATGTATCCATCTGACATTTGTATTGTTTTGTACTGACATTACCTTCTTTCATAGAAACACTAGTTCTGATAGGGCATGCAGTGCCTTCTGCATATAGAGATCCCACATAGTGTGAACTGAACTGGAAAGATATATATACAAATTATGTTTCTGGTCATACTATAGTGTCAAAGGGAAAATACTTCTGTGTTATTTACTCCTCTTCTTCTCCCATCATGGTGAGAATTGACCGTTTTTTTCACATTTAAGAAATGCAAAAGTCCTTTCTTAGAACTCTTGGAGGGTTTTCTGACAGAAAATCACACTGAATGCTTAGGATGTTCCTGTTGCCTTACAGCAGCCTGCTGTAGAAAGCATTTGCATGCAAAATAAAACAATGTCCTCTTTTCAAGCACACTGGAACTGCACAAATCAATACACTGTGTTGAAATCATGAAATCGGTTTCATATGTTCCTTCACTGAAGAAATAAAGAACGAGCAAATGCCACTCAGCAAAAAGAATAAACAGCATTTCTCTAAAATATATTGACCGGAATGTTTAGTATTTTGAAAAGGATTGTATATGTTTAATTAAACGGGAATATCACTTACCATACAAGTTTGCTGAATGACGTTATGAGGATTTTTTGCATAAACCTTTAGCAACCAGATTTTGTTATGGAAATTGCTTCATTTTTATGTTTAAGCCTGTGTATACCACCCTTTTCTTTCTCCATCTGCTAAGAATGGCTAATAAAGCTGCTATTGCTTAGAAATGAGGTAAGCCACCTCTGTCTCTACGTTCTTAAGCGCCGTATAGGGAAAGGGAAAACAGTATTCGACAGAGCTGGTGTTTTCATTCCCAGAGCTTTGAGAGAAAATGATGCCTCTAAGAGTGCGGGAAACGGCTGTTCAGTAAATATAACCTGGAAAACAATATACTGTGATATCAGCTGACTGCAGCACACATTGCAACAACAGCGGGAGGCCAGTGGTCCAAATATACACAGGACTTCCCCGGGACCTCCAGGGGGAAGGAGACCGAGACCAAGGTTGAGCGAGAGGCATCAAGGGAAGGACACATTGTGGAAGAGCTGGGAGAGAGTCTATGCACCCTCAGCAGCGTGAAAAATCATCTACTGGAGTTACTAGCGATTTTCCACAGCTGTGCAAGGGTCAGAATGGAAACATCTTAGTCCTGGAGAAGCCTCGAAAGGAGTGAGTCGGGGCATCAGTAGCCTCAGTTCCCCCTTTGGCTCTAGGGACCATCCGTTTGCTGCTGGATGTGACTGTCTTCTCAGCCAACATCTTGCCTGGGAATGTAACCCAGATTTTGGGCAGTGTAGCTGTCATGTTGAGGGAGCCTGTCCTTGTGTGCACAGACCAAAAGGATGGTCCCGGCGGGAGCACAGCCAGCATTGCTTCGGGCCCTTCGATACAGGAGCTCAGCAACTGCTGCCAGCAAACGAGGAAAGTGTGCTCGCCACCAGCAATGTCCCTTGGGACACCAGCGTGCCTCCAAGGCTGATCTCCAGAGGAGCCAGCATGGCTGAAGAAATGCTGATTAGGGAGAAGAAATCCTTTGAAGAACTAGCCAAATGACAGGCCTTATCCTCCGTACACCCTTCCTCAAAGCACATCGGGCCCTCAGGCTATTTGTATTAAGCCTGGAAGAAGTCCTTTTATCACATCCAGCTGAGAGTAGGAGTCATTCCTTCTCCGCAGATAAGCGGTGGTCACAGTGACCCAGGCACGATCACCGCCGGGCTGCATTACTGTAATTCACTGTGCCTAAGGCTCTGTGCAGCTGTGCCAGATGTCTCCATCGCTGGGGTTGTGATGAGCACACCGCGGCCCTGCTCAGCTTCACTTGATGGACCCCGGGCGACTCATATGGCAGCTTTGCTCTTTGTACTTTGCAAATTTAATAGGTGGACCAAATAGCTATATGCCTAAGATGTCAGATTTCAGCCAGACATCTGCCTAGTGAATTTCTTGAGGCATTGCAGCCCTCAGGACTAACATGTGACAAGCAAAACACAAGATCTGTCCAGATGAGATGACCTAACTCTGGAGTAAAACACTAGAAAAAGGTAGTTAAATAGAGAAGCTTAGAGCTTTCAGTTAATTCTGAAAAATCTTCCTTGCCCTGGTGCTGCTTAGGATTTTTTGTATATATGAATAGCACCTTTTCCTCAGAATTTTCATAGCATTTTCAAAACTTTGTGTGGATTTGCCCTCACAGCTGTAGAGCCATTTCTGAATTAGTAAGTGGAATTATTTTGTGCTGATGACAAAAGAAGGATTATTATTGTTGTTGTTGTTGTTATGAAGTTGTCATTTTTGGGAATGCCGCCATCTAGGCTGGCGTCACAGCCCTTTCCTGAGTGGCAACCATAAATCTAAAAGGCATGGACACTCAGCGCCTAACGGGACCATGCTCACCTAATGGGTCCTAAGCTGCTGGCCCCATGTAGTAGGCTTGTTGGCTTCTTCGGATGGAGCTACAGGATCTCTCTTCATTGTGCAAATAGGTTTGGCGTATTATGGACGGAGAAGTTTGTCCATAGAAATCATCAGTTGCTTCCAACGCTTGTTCAGGAAATGCTGCCTTTACTTATAAGACATATAGTGAAAACGCTGTGCAGGTAGTCAACAGCAGATACTACTAAGTGGGGATACACAGTCCACATTGCCAAATGATATGCCAAAAAGAGGTGGCAAGATTTACCTCTACTCAGGCTCTTACTTGGTCTTTGCAGTGACCTGAGTGGAGGGTCTTGAGCCAGGTGGGGGATGGCTTGTGGTTGTGAGAGCTGGAGCTGATCTGGTGGTTTTGGAGAAAGAGAGGGATCAGACCAAACAGTGTCACAGTCTAAAGGGCTAGAAGATGTTGTGAGAAAGTGAGCATGTTCCTTGCTGGAAAAGCAATGCAGGTGCCACTTCATCTACTCAAAACTGTTGTGCTTATTGTCCGTAATTAAAATCCTTCAGTTTAATTAAAGAGGGAGCGGACCTTCAGGTCCACACCTCCTACTGCACAGTCACAAATACTGCACAGGCAATAGGTAGGTTTGGCAAATTACCTGACTAATGAATTATTTGAAGCAAGCCTGAATCTGGAAGGAGACCTGAAGCAAAGCAAGTGCTGCTAGATACAGCAGAGCAGTAGTCCTAATAAAAGGACATCCAAATCTCAGATTTATTGTTATCTCATTCCCTAAGCGAATTAAGAACACAGATCTAACTAGTTACTTACATAGTTAGCAAGAACAGGTTATAGCTTGAAGAGGATGAAAATCCTCATTCCATGAAGAGCTTATATTCAAGTCTCTAGCACACATTAAGTCCATGCCTTTGGCTGCACACTTTTCTGTTACCTCCTCCTCCTGCTTCTGGAGGTCACTTTATTTCCTGGCACACATGAGAGGTGCCCTAAGGCTCTTTCTAAGGCTCTTTCTGCGTTAGGCTGCATTATGGTCTTTTGCCTGGTATTGCTAAAATTCACCATGCTCTGGCTAAACCGGCCTGTCTGCTCTTAGCTGCTCCAGACTGCCCTCTAATCTGAGGGAAGATACAAGTGTTATCCACTAGGTCTGTAGCATCTAGGTATGCTTTTTCCAAGGGTCATCTGTCCTGCTAGTGCCATTTCTTTCAAAATAGCTGGATTGCAAGAGAAAACACAAGAAGAAAGTCACTGCTCAGAAACCGACTCAAAAGATCTGTCTGATACATCTGCCAGATGAAAGGCACAGACACATAAGAAACATAGCTCTGCAAATGTCTCATGGCCCACAGCTAGTGGCCCATTTAAGCACTATCTGTGTATTGTCCCTTTCCGCTACAGTTTACATTGTTCTGCTAGAAGTTAATAATTTACGATTCCTAATGCTGAAAGCTTGCAGTGGATAATCTGAGAAGATAAAACATTTATAGCCAAATGAGGAAGATAAAGGCATTTCCATAATCTGCTCCTGGTCAATCTTGCAGAGCTATGCTATTCCTACAGCAGAGCTAAGGGATCTGTGGATGACTTAATGAATTTAGGATAGTCCAACGAAAGGACTGGGTAGCTGATGCCTCAGAAATTTGGTGCAAGCTGTAGTAACGCTGAGCCTGGTTGTTTTACACCATTCTTGGCATTCTTTGAAGTCACACTTGCCTACAGTCCTAAAAACAATGATGTGTTTCACTAGTGCAGGTGTCTTGCATGCCTTCATTTGATTGCTCCTTGTCAGACAGCCCACTGCACAAACCAAGCTTTACCTTCTGCAAAACACAGAGTTTGTCTTTGTTCTTCTTGTTTCTACTACTATTTACATCTCTAATGAGCAATTCTCAGAAGAGAACGTTTGACTTGCAACTGGAGACAAACGATGCCTGCAGTACACCATGCAGAATATCTACCTCGAAAGCCTCAAGAAATAATTCACATCAATAACATATCTGCATGATGGCATTTCACTTACAGATAGAGATGATGATGGCAATAATGATAACACTAAAATCTGCTGCATGCCAGGTGAAATCTGAGCTAGGGGGTAGAGATTTTCAGCAAGTTCTGTTCTGGAAAGAAAGACTGTAAAGTCAGCTTCTCATCACCTTTTTTAGCTGAGGCTGGCAATATCAGATAATGACGAATATCTTGAAACAATGGGTTAAATAACATTTTTACATCTTGGTTGCTGCTCCCCTCTGAGATACTAGAGGCTATTAAAGCATATTATAATTACTTACCAAAATTTATCATTTGTCAAGATCCAGTTTCTGGAAATAAACGAGACGAAACTCACAACAGTGGGTGAAAGACAAGTGCACTCATTGGTATCCTTTGTTTTAGACAAGAGCTCTTCTACAAATATCTGTAGAAAATTCCTTTAGACGTACACATACAGTTGGTCAATTAGTCCAATCCAATGTTCTCAAGAGGGCCCATTCTATAAACAGGAGAGAGATTAGGATTTGAAATACCTGAGATCAAAATTTGATTGCAAAATTGTCGGGAAAAATAAAGAATGGAAGAAAACTAAGACTTGGACCGCTCCACTGTAAATTTTGTAACCTCTAACATCATATTTGACAATTTTAGCCAAAAGCCACCTATATAATTTGCATATAAGGCATCTTCTCATACAGAGGATTGGGAGTGTAACTGAAAACGTTTCTAAAGACACAATTGCAGCCTATCTGGAGCGACCATCTGTGTGCACATAGACAGATTAACATTTCGTATGCTGCATTCCCAGCCGTTTCGCATGTACCAGTGGGAGAGGCCTTTGATGTCTCAGTTCATAGATACTTGATCCTGATTACACCATATTTGGCATGCCCTGGGCATTTCTTTCGCAAAAACAAAACAAAAAACAAATGGTTACAGATACTTCATAATTCATCAAAACAGGACAATTGTCATGTCTTTGAGCTCATGTAAAAACTCAGCGAACAGGCTTGTTTTGAGAGATATTATGCATTTAAATCTTCTACCCTCTCTATATGAAAGAGAAGCCCATATAAAGAACAAAATAGACCCCAGCACTAAATAAATATCGCAAGGCACCTAGGCACCTAGAAACAATATCCAGAAATGTATTGCTAATATTCATTTTGACGAAGGATGTGTTCTCTGTCCTTTACTACCACCACAAAGTCTCGTCACCCATCTACAACACCTGATGACCAAAAAATCCTGCAGTGCAGTATTACATGTAATCTATATGGCTCCCTCCCTTACCAGAGTATCTTTTCCAAAGCATGTTGCCTGGTAAAAGCAAATGCTGCAGTTTATTTCACCCTTGCTGTGCAAGCCCTACTTTATGCAGTAGAGTCAGCTAGGATTAGGCAGGCTAGAGACAAAAAGGGAGGATAAGGAGTCTGGTGTTAAAAAGGAAAGGAAGAATAAAAATGCTATTAAACGGAGAATAAACGTGGAAAAGAGGGGTCACTTGAGCAGTGCTAGCAGCGAACACAAGTATCACTGGAGATTCAATCAGGAGAAGGAGGCACTGGAGGGAGAGAAGGAACCAGGAACAAGAGGCCCTAATATCCTAGGCACTTCATGTGCTTCTCTAGCTGATTTGCTCTCGAAATCTTTCATTTTCCCACGCAGAACACAGGAGGAAAACCAGTGCAAACATGGGCTTACTGTGTTGATAAACTCCTTTTTGTTGTTCCTTGTCAGCCAAGGGTGGGATTTCACAAGGAACACACCAAGAATACTCACTAACGCTGCTGGACATTCACCCCTTGTTGGGGGGGGGGGAAGCTTCTTTTTCACATAGCCACATAGCTGCTAATGCCAGCATAAAGGAGGTGGCAGGAGTGGACGGTCTGAAACGTCAGGCTATTGTGGAAATTAAGTTCGGAGCCACTGAGTTGTTCCTGGAGGACAAACATCTGCAAACATCAAGTGCAGGGCAGGCTGCTGGGGCACCACACTCATCCTTTGCCAAATGTCGCCTTGCTCTGGTGCAATCTTCCTCCTCCTCCTCCCTCCAGGAATGCATGGAAGTGGCATAAACGGGAAGGAGAGGAGATGCAGTCCTTTTCAGCATAAATCACTGCCGATTAGGCAAATCTCTTCTTCAGTAGGACAGTCCTCTGAGGAAATACACATCACGGCTTTCCAGCATTTTGCCAGTTAGGTGCTTTGCTCTTTATGCCTGAATGAATAACAGCACTTATGTCAAAGTACGAACATGACCCAAAAAGAGATATTTTATTTATTGGATAATCTACCAAAAAGCTGATTTTGATGCTCCTGCCGTGTCAGTGTTCAAGGCTATTAAATAGATTGCACTGTCAGCATGGAAACCTGCTTAAATGCTGAGGCGGAGATGATGAATTTGATTAGCTACAGAAACAGACTATTTTATGCACTGTGCAACCTATGTTTGCTTAGAGACTGTGAAAGTTTAAGAAATCTTTGACAAAACAGGGCTTTGAATGGAGAAGCTGAGGGCCTCACTTCATTAAAGGCTTTTGTTACATGGAGCCTGTAGCCCAGGACTACCATGAAAGTTGTCTTGTAACTTAATAAATACATACACACACACATATACATATACACACACATACAGACACATATACATACACAAATAATTTTGTGGATCTGTCCTAGCATTACTGATGGGGGAAAGAAAGAAAGACAGGGTCTTGTGAAGTTCTTTCAGTCTGAAAGTTGTGTAAGAAGATGCTTTTATTCAAGAATTGTATTTACGGATTGCCTAATCCTAAAAAAAATCATGAATAAGTCCACTTGTGGACAAGCTCTTAATTCGGAGGTCTTTGCTCTGAAGGATGCAGAGTTTGTGATGTAGTTAAAAAATTCTTGAAAAACTGGTCTGTTTGAGCAATGTGGTTCTTACACCTGGATTAAGAGACAGTTACAGGCTATGGCAGAAAGCATCTGTTAGGCCAAGCTCTCAGGCAAACCTTTCTGTCCTTTTGCATTTGCTGCCTCGGGGGAAACAACTGCTAGCAACTGTTCTCAGCACTCTTTGAACCTCTAACGCAAATAAATATCAAAAAAGACTTCTGAAATCAGACTTGAGGGTTTTTTGTTTGTTTATTTGTTTTCTAAATAAGATAGAACACAAAGGCAGAAATAATTTAATTGGATCGAGAACTTGACCATTTTTGCTCAATCTTTATCAAGGAATGTCTCATAGGCTGAAAAATAGAAAGAGTCAGATCATGTCTCCGTGATTTGACGTAAAAAACAGCTTCATTAGTTTAAATCGGATGATCACTTTGGATGATTGTTTTGGAGGGTAAAGTGATTAAAAATTCTTGTCTTCATTTGCAACCTAACTTCTAAATCATTGTGAATAGGTAATTCACAGGCACAAGAAAGTGTTGCTAGGTGGAAAGAGACCAGTTTTCCCTCCTTCTTTCCATCACTATTGGATTAGTAGTAGTAGTACTAGCAGTACTTGCAGTACTAGTAGCAGTAGTAGTAAAAGAAATGCAAAATCTTGCAATAATAACAACACTTCACTCATTTCACCTATAAAAATCTTCATCTTACAACAAAACCTTGGCAGGGAGCTAATTAGAAATATAGAATTCTTTAACTGATGAGCTTCTGACCATAAGGGCATTTTCAATTTCTCACAGCATCCCAGATGACTTTGCTACAGAAAGGCCTACCTGAAAAGCAAGAGAGCCTAATTGGAACAATTAATTGAAACAACATACAGTTAATTTCAATTATGAGACTGCTGCCTGCTCTGCTGTCCCTTGTTGTGAGGGCTGTTGCATTGGGATTTCATTCCAACAGCCTCCTTTGTAAAAGCCGTGTGAAGCTCTCATTTGTTGCTGGTGGCTACTGTATTTACTATTTGTGTTATCATTAACACGTACCAGCTCTGCTGCTGTACCACATTCCCACAACTGGTCTACGAGTCCAGGGTCAAAACATTTGGGACTGCTAAAACAAGTGTGGCTTTGCAAAACTGAAGTACCCATCCCACCAGGAAGAAAAAGTTAAAAGTCATTCACTTACATGTATTGCTTCTTAAGTCTGCCAACATAAAATTTCCACAAGAAAAGCCAAAATACACTTCTACAAAAGAAGTCCTTTCCCAGTGAAATACCTAGCTCTGATACATACCAGATCCTGGGGGGGAAAAAAAAAAGAAAAAAAAAGAAAAAAAAAAAGAGCCGCAAAATGTGCATTGCACAGGCAGGCTATTCACAGTGCAATTTTGTGCCTAGCAAACATTGAGCCATAAACTCTTGCCACCTGCTCATCATAAAGCAGGAGCCTCCTTGCTGTCACTTGTTTTTTGCCCAGAGAATCAACACGTGACAGTTCATACCACTCTGCACAACATGGCCTTGCCTTGGTGACCATGCCTTGTAGAGCTGCCTTAATGTCGCTGCATTTCCTTCATCCACTCTCTTCCACCCTCCTTTGTGATTAATGAAGTTATGGACCTTTCTCTGTGAGCGTAGAATTTTGTGCTGATTTTTTTTTTTTTTTGGTCAGTGCAGAAGCTTTTGTACACGGTGGATTGATACTATCTTCACTCACAGAAATTATCTGACCTCTATCCAGAAATAGCATACGTCTCTCTTGCATCTGCATACAGCTGGTCTTGGCCTCAAGAGGGTATCCAAGACTTCAGCTTCTTTGGGGAGAAACTGTCTGATTCCGCCACTAGCCTTCATTTCATATGCCGCGATGACTCCGAAGTCTGCTGCGGGGATCTTACATAAACTGCTCATTCAGCAAGTCTGTGCTGAGCTGAGGACATGACTAATTATAATTCTATATGGTTGAGTGGATCAGGACTGCACTGTTTAAGAAAGGGCTGCCTGCAGAGCCACGTTTGCTCACAACAGACACCAACATTTTACCTTACTTTTCTCACGCACTGCAATCCCCACAGCGCATCAGAGAAAGCCACCTGGAATTATTATTTTGCGTGGTTCACCCAGCCCTTTTCGTGTGTGCTTCCACAGTCCCCTTCTTAGTTCTTGCAGGAAATGCAGTCTGGAGCTGTGTCTCATATAATCTCATCAGCTGGAAAAGCAGTGTGCAGCCTTCCCAATTATCAGCTGTGTTTGCAGCTCTTTGAGACGCTGTAAAAGAGAAAAATGAAAAGACCAAATAACTATCCTGAATAATCACTTAATAATATTCCTGCCTTAAATGCACTTTGCATATTTTATCATTTATTTTGCCAATTGTAGACAATTATAAATTGAAAAAGTAGCATTCCCTTGTAAAAGCTTTCTGCACAAATGGGCTTCACATGGAGATAATCCTAGTCCTGTGAAGATTATTTGAGGGAACAAGAGTTGCCCTAACACTCCAGGGTTTGCATCAAGAAGATCCTTTCAACTTTGCACAACGAAGTGTGCCAAATGTGCTCATTACGACTGACACAGGAGGGAAAGTACGTTGCCCTTCCCTGAAACGCTTAGATTTTCTGGAGAAAATCCAGCATCTTGTAACCATGCCATGTTGGGTAGAGAGGGTCCTCAGTGGACAGACGCACGGCCCAGGAGATCAAGAGCAATAACCCGTGTGCACCGACCCGCAGAGCAACGAAGGTGACAAAATCACATGCATAAGGACTTAGCAAAATTAAACATGGTGGTGAATGGAAAGCTGGGGTGCAGGAATGGTGTAGTAAAGGTGACCTAACAGTGAGCTTTCCTAAAATATTCTGGACCATTAAAAATCTCTACGAAACTGACTGCTGCAAAGGAAACAGAGGAGGAAACTGTGAACCTAAAACTGTGTGAGAAAATATGTTGTATCCTCCTATTTATGAAGTCTTACAAGCTTTTCTGTGCAGTACAGCCAAGTACTCAGGAACTGGGTGGAGGTTTCTCATAAGGAAACTCATCCAGTGGCAACAGTGGTATTAGCTATAGCTGAAAAGGGCCTCACACATTTCATGGGAGAGATCTCTATTCATATATAGATATGAAAGACCAGCACTCCAGATACTTTGGTGTATGCTTAGCTTAATTTTCTTCTTCTGGTACATTTTACTGTTAGCCTTGTCTGTGCCATTCAAAAGAGATAACAGAAAATTGAAAACTTCAAGCCATTCCTGAAAGCAGAGAGATAAGGATAATAAAATCTCATTTATAGGCATAAATGGATCTATCACTTATGGAAGTAATTTGTCCTCTGATGTACTCCTATTGCACAATTGGCTAGGTGCAGACAACATCAGCTGTCTTTTACAGCTCAAATATTGATTATAGCTGCTAATAATAACTAGAATCAATAATCTGATCTGGAATGTCAAGCTATATGCTCTTACAATTCAAAGATGACACTACCTTTCAATGCTGCTCGTTTCTTTGTGTTTACAACATTACATCATAGATCCTAATTCAGAAGCTTTTCGGTAATCTGAATTTCAAGTGATAGATTACTTCTCTTGATAGCCCTCAGGTTATCACAACAGTAACACCTGCATGTGATTCCCAAAATTGTGTAAAATAAAACTCTACGAGACCTATAATCATTTCAAATTTTGTCATAGTCTCTCAGGAATTCTGATATTCTCTTAAAGAAAATGAATGTGCTTGGGCACTAAAGAACGGGTCACAGCCTTGGCCTTAATACATTTCATTCTTTGCATAGATTATATATGTACTCTTTGTATTTTCAGCCTTATTTATTTGTACAAGAAATATAACCTGTGCTTCTGGCTGCAGCACGAAGTTTTTTATTATGGTCATTTGCTCACCAGGTGCCTTCTGCACCCAGGCGGGCTCCCTGCACTGCCCTGGCCCCACAAAGGCACATGGTAGTGTTAAGGCACTTAGTGCAACGGGACGGGACTTGAAGGCATCTCTAGGTACTGCAACAAGCATCTCCCACACTTGTGGGTGAGACACAAATACAAAGAGCAGATGAAATTTGTCTCAAGAGACAAACAAATACCCAGAACATGAAACTAATCATGCGTTTTCGCTGAAACACACTACAGATATAAACGTGATTAGATCAGCAGTCACTGCAGGAACTTAAATCTATGTGGAAATAGATCTGTACAGAACCTGATGGAAAATCTGGGGCACCGTGCTAGCACTGCCATGTATTCATTTTTTAAAAAAAATTTTTTTCAAGTTTCTATGCAGACCTATGACCCATTTATGTTCCCAGTGAAATCAATCGCAAATTTAATAGGTGCTCTATTTTTTTTTTAATTTTAATAGGCACTCTATTTATAGAACAATGTGTAACTTAAAACTGTGAGTATTCTGGTTTCGCTACATCTCCTGCTCCTCAAGGAATACCTCTTGCTGTAGAACTAAGTGGTATTTTATGGCAGTAATTGTAAAATTGGCCATGTACTGTGCCCCAAATGCCTGTTTAGTACATTATCTCACTTGGGAGAAGAGATTTTTTTAAGATAATATGATGCCACAATCACAGTTCATCATTAAGACTTTGCTTGGTTTTGACAGAGCATTCCTCAAAACAATATGAAATTCCTTTAGATTTCCTAGTCTTTGACTTCTGCCATGCTGAGTCTGCCCAAGTTCAAGGGATATCAGAAAGGCTCTGATGACATGTGAAAATTGGAAAATGTGGAGCTACTTCCCATTTGTCAGTCTTGTACATTTCTCTGCAATGTCAAAGGTGCCTTCCGTGATGCACTTCACCTTCTTTTTTAAGGTTATCATCTAAGCAAAACCTTATTTTATTTATTTTTTGTTATTCCAGCTGGGAAATAGCAAAGTGGCTTACTTTAGGACTATTTCATTGGAAGAATTTTACTCTGATATCCATGTTGACTGAGGAGTGCAGAAACGGCCAGAACAACATGTCAGATTTGTTGTTTTTGCGTGGACCTGATACCACTTTCAAGAAAAATAAAAGCCACTCTGAGAGACACAGATATTGTGACGATTAATGTTCGTGGGCACGTAAAATGGTGCTTGTGGGTCCTACACTTGACACGTCTGACTTAGCAGGGCCTTACTAACGTGCCTTTAAGTACATATATTTCAAAACTTCAGTCTAGATTTGCATGACCTTTAAAACAATTTAAATGACCCAGTGCACAAGTAATTTACAACCTTTCTGAGCTGAAATAATTTTATTTAAAGAACTTCAAAGCACTCTGTGCCCTTTAGTCAATGTTGGCATTACAAAGGCTGCCGGTCCCTGGTCACGCAACCTTCTCTCCTGAGTCAAATTGTACCTGCTGCATTAGACAAACTATCCAATTCTTTTCTGTGTTTTGTTTTGTTTTGGTTTTTTTTTGTTGTTGTTGGTTTTTTTCCCTAACAAAAAATCCTAGAATCCAGTTTGACCTTTAATTTAATCAGTTTGTCCCTTAATGCTAGGACCAACCAATCCTATTTGTTTTGGGCAATATTCCTATGCTTATCTTGGTTCTGCAGGGTGAGTACGACATCATTATGTGTCTTCCAGTTTTTTAACTGTCATGCTGGACAAACTTACAAATTTGGCCATGTTTTTTGTTTATACTTGAAAGGAATATTCATGTACTATAAAAATCTGGCCCGGTTAAGCTTGGCAATAAACCTTAATCATTTTACCCACATGAACATAATTAATGAGTGCATTAGTTCACATCATTTAAAACTAAAATTCAAAACATAAAATTCAAGACAAGTAAAGCCTAATACAGTTTCCTCAATTCTAATTTGGCTGCTGCAGCTTTTACTCCGTTCTCACATAAACGTCAGCTGTGCTATTGCAATTATTTACTGCAACACCAGTGGCTTGAGCACCAAAACACTTGTTATTCAGAAATTCAAAGCGATTTATATTACTTGCATTTTTAAGCCATACAATTAGAACTTAACTTATGTCTCTCTCTGCTCCTTTTCTTTTTCCCTTTCTCCTCAAGACTATTCACAAAGCCGGATATATGATGCTCCATCTCTGAAGATGTGTAAGGTCATGCAAACAGAAAGCAAAATGAGTGTAGACTACCAAACTGAAAGGCAAAACCTCTGCACCTTCTATGCAGAGAAGTAACAAACCATGCAGGGCCAGAGCAGGGTATATTGGTCTGTACAGCAAATTCCTGCATGTCAGTGGGTGCTGCATGTTAAAGAAGAGGTTGATTTAATGTATGATGCCCAGACCTATTTGCTTTGGTATATATTTGTCATATGCAATTTCTTCCTCTGTTTGGAAATTGCCAATATTATTCGCCCTTAAGGCACCATGCAGCTTTCTCACTGTTCATAACAAGTTATCTAAAATTGTGTTATGAATTGTGATTCATGAATTGGATAATGTTAAAGAAAAACTCCCATTAAAGGTACCACCTTTTAAAAGTCTCCCCAGGTGCAGAAGTCCTACCAGGACAGAGCCAGACTCTTCAGTTTCAAGCTTCTTGGGATCCTGCAGCCTGTAAAATACAGGTGACAAAACATCCCTCCTCTCCTTGGGGCCCCTTGGGAAACATATTAAAAATTGCAAACTCCTCGGTTTGTGATACGGGTCATTAGTGATCACTGAGGATACCCTATTATCCTTAATCTGGGCCATTAAGAGTAAATTAAGGCCCTTCTGTTTGTCTGCAGTGTTTCAAGCAACAAGAGCATGGCAGTATTCTGTAATGAAGCTGTTTTCAATGTTGCATGGCTTTCGCTCATTTCACCTTTAAACTAAGTAAACAAATAAGTAAATTAAAAAGAACTAAGCAAAGCACTACAAAAGAGATGCATTAATTTAACTGAAATGCTGTATCATTTGGAAATGGCAATGTAAATAACACCAAAACACAAATTCCTGTAAAAACTGTCACAGATCGCTTTCTCTATTATTATAAAAAAGCATGGAGCTATCCTACTGTGCTAGATGTTAGGTCTGTTTTTAAACTCGAACTAGATTACAATGTTAGTGGGTCATAATGGAGCTATTGTTCTGCCACCCTGTACACGCCAGTTCAATTCGACTACTGATAACAACTCAGCTCCTGGAATTCAGGTTGAAGGAGAACGCTACACCTTTATGTCAAGTCGTCTAACAAATGCAAGTGTGAATAAACCATATACTTCGAAAGAGCAAGCACAGAGATAAGTGCTTCGTTCTCACATTAATGTGGGAGACAACAGCCTTGGGCATAGCTGTGATGAGTCAAACTCTGTCTCTGAAAGAGCCTGCACCACGCTCTGCCCTCATCCTCCCTCCCTTCCATGCAAAGACCCCGGACACCAGGGCTCGCACAGGGTGATTTATTTGCAGGACTTTGGTTTCTGGCACAACGTTTTCGCCCGGTGTCATTCAGATCAATGCATAATTGATGCATTAACCCCAGACACCAGTACAGGCTGGGGACCGACCTTCTGGAGAGCAGCTCTGCAGAGAGGGACCTGGGTGTCATGGTGGATGATAAGTTGACCATGAGGCAGCAGTGTGCCCTCGTGACCAAGAAGGCCAATGGGATCCTGGGCTGCATTAAGAAGAGCATCTCTAGCAGGTCGAGGGAGGTGATCCTGCCCCTCTACTCAGCCCTGGTGAGGCCGCATCTGGAGTATTGTGTCCAGTTCTGGGCTCCACAGTACAAGAGGGATGTGGAGCTGCTGGAGAGAGTCCAGCGCAGGGCTACAAGGATGATCAGGGGCCTGGAACATCTGCCCTATGAGGAGAGGCTGAGGGAGCTGGGCCTGTTCAGCCTGGAGAAGAGAAGGCTGAGAGGGGATCTAATCAGTGTATATAAATACCTCAAGGGAGGGAGTGCAGAGGACGGGGATGGTCTCTTTTCAGTGGTGGCCACTGATAGGACTAGAGGAAATGGCCGGAAACTGAAACATCAAAAATTCCATAGGAACTTAAGGAAAAATTTCTTACCAGTGAGGGTGACAGAGCACTGGAACAGGCTGCCCAGAGAGGTTGTAGAGTCTCCTTCTCTGGAGATCTTCAAAACCCGCTTGGACGCAGTCCTGTGCCACGTGCTCTAGGTGTCCCTGCGTATGCAGGGGGGTTGGACTAGATGATCTCTAGAGGTCCCTTCCAACCCTAAGCATTCTATGATTCTATGATTCTATGATTCTATAATGTGCATCTCCGTGCAGTCCCAGGATTGTTCTGCATCACAAAAGAGCTGCACCTGAAGCTTTCAGCTCTGCTACTTGAAAACTCCTTGAAAGGTCCTTGAAAACTGCTCCACGCATGAAGATAAGCATCTGGCTTGTTTAACTAAGAATAAAAAAAACTTTGTAATTCAAATTTGCAAAGCTATACCCAAAGCCTCCTGTGCTTGTCCAAATAATAAGGCAAATCTAGTGCTTTCAGTATATTGTTAACCTCCTCCCAATAAAGCTTAATGAATCTTAAGTATGAGGAGAAGAGAACGGTGGATTAGAAATGGAGAAAAGCTAACAATGTGTTGCTGTTGCAGAACAATGTCTGAAGTCTCCATTGTTGGAGGGCTTTAAAATACATTAGACAAGCATCTGTCAGGAGCAACACAGGAACATCTGAGCCTTCCCTAGAGAAAGGGGCTGGATCAGAAAACTATAGAAGGGCCCAGACAGACGATTCTTGGGGAAGGAGGCTACATATACAAACATATATAAAAGTTTATCTTAAATAATTTACCTGCAGCTGCTCTTATCCAGATGCCAAACATACAAAGGGAAAGTCAGAGCCAGACTTGACCTGCCTCCAATCACAAATCTCGCTGAAACTGATGGAAAAAAAATACGTGAAGGCTTTATGATTCTACCTCCTGTTACCAGCATCCATGGTTATTAAAACAGCTACAAAAATTATCATAAAAACAAATAAAAATAAGAGTTTGTTGTGTCATAGTGATGACAGATTTCTACCCATTTGCACCATCATAAATTAAGTTACTAAACAGAGTTACACCTTTCCTATATCTTTACAAATATTTCTTTTTTGAAGCAGTTCTTTGCGCTGACCCATCTCCATCTGATACAACACACATTATGTTACGTTTGCAACATCTACAGAATGATGCAAATTATGGATATTTTACATGCTGTTTGTTAAAGAATTGGACTGAAATGATAGCAAATACTTAAAAAAAAATAAGAGCATAGCCATTTACAAAGTGACCATATAAGCACTTCTGCAGCTTCTAACTCAAACCTAAATAATACAACATCTTTGGCCAAAACTGAAGCCCGGAAATAAAAGTCTTCTGTTGATTCATTTTCATCCATACTAAAGGCAGAGCCACAGCAGCAGAACCACTGCACATTAAACAGATACCAAACATGCTTTGGCAAACTTCTTCTCAGCAACAAGTTAAGGATTTCTAGCAGTCACCAACAGTCAGAAAGAAAAGAAAGAAAAAAAAAATGGACACACATTTATTAAACCAGAGTATTAAACCAGAGTGCCTGGAGTTAGGCATATAAAACTCCTTAACTCGCAAAGTGAGCTGCAAGATGTTCCTGCATGAGATTCAAACATAGAATTTAGTCCCTGATGGTAGGCACACAAGTATTAAAATATTGACTTTATTAAAGCAGTGGGATTAAAATTGTACTAATGGCAAAAGCATGCCAGCAACTACAACATAACCAGAAAGCTCTCTCCACGCAAAAAAAGGTAAGAAACAGAGAGGACCTCAGAGCTGCTGGCATCTTGCTATCATCTTGCTCTGAGGTTAACCCTGTGGATCGGTTTTCTCGATCATAAGCTCTTCCCAGTCACTGTCACTAATGAAGACTTAGACGAGCCACTACATTTTTCTAATTTCTCCCAGGAGAGGACAAGAAATACAAGAATTTTCCCTTTTTTGGGTGTGTGTGCGTGTGTTTTTCCTTGGTATGTTCAGATACCAAAAGGGGTTCTGCCATATCCAAGCCAAACACGTGTGTGCCACAATCCTGTTTTTTTTTTTTTCCTAAAAATAGCCCAGGTAAAACCTAGATAAATCTCAAAATCTCATAGCTCTATGTGGCTGGTGGCAAGAGTCAAGAGGATAGCAACACTAACATGTGTCACCAACAGGGCATATGAATGACTAGAACCAGATGGGATGAGGCAGCAGAATCGGGTCATTACAGGTCTTTTCAATGCTGTCTTTAACTATAACCTAGACGGGAAATTTCACAGCAAGGCATGCTTAATGTCTTCTCTACTTGAAGGGGGCTCTTTGGCTGCAAAACGACATGATGCCCTGTTGGATGACCACAACTGGCTGCAGTGGAAGGAGGTGGGATTTCATGAAGATGACACAAAGGAAGCACCAGCTACACCAAATGCTCTGCAGGTGGCTGGAGATTTCCCTGCTTTAGCTTCAGGCCATTGCACATCTTGCCATCTTCCAAGAATGTGGATAATTCCCTTCTTTCATTTAAACTGCTATCCTGGCAATTATGTATAGTCTGTTAATCTAACTCTCCTGAGTCTTCCATTTAACACAGTTCCTTTAGTTTCTTTTTCTACACTACAACTTATTCTTCTATCATTATCCATTTCTGGTTTGTATCTTCTCTTTTTTAAAAATATTTTTTACATTATGGAGACTAAATTGCATTCACCATTCCAAATGTAGAAATATTACAGGCGTTATTAGAGTATTATTATTTTAATATTATAACTGGGGAAATGCAGTGAAATGCAGGGAAATGCAGGGTGAACTTCATATGACAATGAAAGATAACTTCTGAAATACCCATACAGCTCCCTTTTAACATGACAAATGTCACATCCTAAAACAGGAATTGTAGGAATAAAGTTTCAAGAATTCCTAATATGTCCCAACTACTGCAGTTTTCTTTACCTGCATGCTAAGAAACAAGTGTGCCATTCTTGTTATAATAAATAATAACAAAAACCTCACCCTGAAAACAGGATTTCATAGCAGAGACTGTTAACAAAATCTTTGCTCTAGATGATTAGTGATTCCTTTTATATCCATCAATGTGAATTTAAAATTTAAATCATGGAGCATACTTTTCCTCATTAAGGGCAAAAGCTTCAATAATGGAATACATCAGGAAAGGCACACATACAGCTGACTATAAAAACAGTTCTCAAAAAATGCAAAATTAGTCTGAACGTATACAATACAAGGGTATACTGTAAGAAAGTGTTAAAAATGGCATGGTCAGAATTGGCTGAATAATGGATTTGTAAGTATTTTGGGGAATAATCTTGCATTATTTTCTCGGCTTTTACTTGTGATATCCTATTATCCATTACTGGCTGTCTTACTGATAAAAATTTTGGCCTATTTAAAATTTTTATGTATTTATTTTTAATTCTATCAAAGATACCAAAAAAATCTACTAACTGATGTTAGTAGACTAACAAGTGGACTAATTTGTCCATCCAATCACAGGCCACAGACTATCTATTTCTACAGTAGTCGCCATGAAATTACTTGAGCACAAGCCAGTCATTAATAGGTATACCCTCTTCTGATACAGAGAAGCATTATTATCTCCATTTTACAGGGCAAAGAAGCACAGAAAAAGTGAGCTGCCCAAAAATGTTTTATACTTTTTTGAGAGACAGAACCTGAATCATTATCTCCTGAGATGTTGTTCAGCATCTTCACAGGCATATTCCTAAGAAAAGCAGACAATGTAGCTGCAGTAGAAAAACCTAAGTAACGGCTCATTATATGCAAATAAGATTTATTGTCTCATATCAGGAGCCTGTATGCTGTATTGGCACTGAAATGACTAATATTAGCTGTAGAGATTATGTTAAAATGAACCTCCAAGGGGTAACAGAGAAATGATGGAATAGCAATGATAGCAAAATGACGAGCTTGAAGAGGTATGTGCATACACTTTCCATCACTCAGGTAAAGAGAAATGCTTAGGACAGTATGATAGAATTGCATATCAATGATGTAACAGAATTTGAGAGAAAAGAGGGCTAAAACAAAATCTGCATGAGCTGGAGTCTCCTCTGGGTCAGCAGATGCAGGCAGCTCTGTAATGTTACAATGGAGAAAAATATGTCAAGACAGTGTATTATTAGAGCAGGCTTAAACTTCCCTTACACAGAGAACAAATGTTACTAATAGCTGTAGGTCCTGGTTATTCCGGGACACAAATGAGAGTAAATGTCTTCAGAGAGGAGCCAGTGAACCCACAGCGCTGCAGTTCAGCTTTGAGTTTATTTTTCCTGAGTGGGTAACATCTGACCTGGATGACATGGGCTGATTCACTTTCATTTAAACAAAATTATACACAAAATTAAGTTCTTCGTTGAAAAAAGATCAAACTTTGAAAAATGAAAAGAACCTAAGTGTTTAAGAGCTTTTAATTCCTTCAACTGTTCATCCAATCAGAATTATAAAGAAAAAATAAAAGAAGCAAGGTTCTATGCATAGCATTTGACATCAAGATTAAGAATTCTCTAAGTATAACTCTGTAATTAAATTAATACTTGATTTGGTTTTCAACAGACATGAAAAGTATCCTGCCAAATCTCAGATGGCTAATGGGAAAGAAGATACAGAATGACTGTAACCAAAATGAAATAGAGGTGAAACAACTGAGCTGGGGTAGACCAACTCTATCCCAAGACAAGGCCAGGTGCTGCAGGAGAATGCATGACACATTATTTTTTATCGAGGAAAAAAGCAGAGCTGCTCATTGAACTACTGATTTCCTATGAAACATGCTTTTAAAAAAAAATGAGAGGAAAGTCACCATAAATTGAATACGCATGCAAATCTGGAAAAAAAAAAAACCTAATATTGATTAACCAGAATTCGATGGTGCCCAAGAAATTTAAGTCTTCCTTAATATTGTGTCCAGTATTGTGTGCAGTTCTGGGCCCCAGAGTACAAGAAGGATGTGGAGCTGCTGGAGAGAGTCCAGTGCAGGGCCACAGGGATGATGAGGGGCCTGGAACATCTGCCCTGTGAGGAGAGGCTGAGGGAGCTGGGCCTGTTCAGCCTGGAGAAGAGAAGGCTGAGAGGGGATCTGATCAGTGTCTATAAGTACCTCAAGGGAGGCAGTGAGGAGGATGGTGCTGGCCTCTTTTCACTGGTGGCCACTGACAGAACTAGAGGTAATGGCCACAAACTGAAGCACCAGAAGTTCCACAGGAACTTAAGGAAAAATTTCTTAGCAGTGAGGGTGACAGAGCACTGGAACAGGCTGCCCAGAGAGGTTGTGGAGTCTCCTTCTCTGGAGATCTTCAAAACCTGCTTGGACGCAGTCCTGTGCCACGTGCTCTAGGTGACCCTGCGTGTGCAGGGGGGTTGGACTAGGTGACCTCTAGAGGTGCCTTCCAACCTTAAGCATTCTGTGATTCTATGATTCTACGATCATCACCTGTGATCTAGCCAGAGGAATTAGGAAAGCAGTAGTAAAATTAGTGACACAAAGTTGGCTAATCCATTCAGTAGAAGACTAACAGAAATGGCATAAATGGCTTTGGCCATGGGGATCAGGCAACCATCCTGCTTTGTCTGTAAAGGGGTATCACCAAAGGACAAAAGGGTGAATGCTAACCCCTTGTACTTCAATTTTCAGGGGAAGGAGATACCATAACACTATTTGCTGCAGTTGGAAAAAAGGTCACACAGGGCATTTCTAGCAAGGAAAGTATTAATGTCAGCATGCAAGGCAAGGGTGAGACCCTCTCTGGGTCAACGTCACCTGAAGCATTTTGTTCTGTCAATGTTGCAAATGCTGAATTCAAACTTGAGAGGGGCTCATCGCCCCACCGGAATGACTAGGGGGAAGATACATCTCAAAGAAAGAAACGGAAGGGGCTTGGCTGGTTTAGCTTAGCCAAAAGATAGCTGAGCGGAGGAGGAAGAAATATAAATAAAACAACTGGAAGTAAATTCCAGGTGGAAATTCCTTGCCATGCTGGAACCAGAAAACAAGGTGTTATGGACAAGCATTCCAGCAGAACTCCCTGGAGAAAGAAAGAAAAAAAAAAGTACTCCAGAAAGTCGTAACACGAAGCATAATCAATTATAAAAGAACATCTGTGATCTTGCTTTGCACAGATTGAGACTAGATTAGATGTAACGACCTTCCCTTCCTGGCTTCCGTTTTTTTATTATAAAAGCATACTTTTCCTTGTGAAAACAATTTTCACAAGGAAAAAAAATATGACATTATAATAATAAGACATATGCATACCTACCCTACCCAAGTATATCTTAAAATGGTCCAGGCCTAATAGAGCTGACTTTTGGTCAGCATCATGAAAAATTGAAGATATGCATTACTATAAACAATCTCATTTACATTGCATACTTGAAATAGACACAGAAACTGCATTTCACGGTGTCATTTCACAGAAGCAATTGCCTTGCAAGCAAAACGTAACAATGCTTCAGCATGCAGAACTTTATTAGCTCCCATACAAATTCAAAGACATCAGGATTGACAAATTTTAACGGAACCTAAAATTCGAAGGAAGTGCTGCTAAACTGCCTTTCCTCTGTCCCTTCTTGCACTTCTTGCCCATTCTGAGTGGGCTCTTGGTTCCGTTCAAACTCATATATTGCTTGTTTCCGTATAGTCCTCCAAAGCTGAGCAAACCCTTAAGTGCTCCAGATCCTCTGCTCGCCCGTTCATGGTAAGTGCAAGCAATCCTTCCCTCCACATAAATGAGCAGTGATGTCCTGGTGATTATAAATACTCAATTAAGAACACCTCTGTTAATGTGCAAGAACATCAGAGCCTACTCCAAACTTTTCGGGAACATTTCTTTCTGTCCCCCAACCTATTTCTTATGCTCCGGTGTTTTCAAGTGTTTAATTAATCACATTCCTTATTTTTAGTGCATAAAGCCATTTTTTATCCTTTGCAAGTAAGAATACAAATATTATATAGACTCCTACACAAAATATACACAGTTTTGGGAACTTAAGTGTCAGATTTCCCAGTATGCATGTGTAACTCCACAAAGGCCAACATTTACAGTTAGTCATGAGTGTACGTGAGGAAAAAAAAACTTCAAATTCCTCTTTTTTTTTTTTTCACTGGAAACATATACTTTTGGAGGAACTGTATCACATTGTCCTAGGAGATGCAATTTTCATGGGAAAAACCTTCAGAAACTACTCCGGTCTGGGTATACTGAAAACAAATCTTGAGCCACCAGCAAGATGAATCTGTATCTGGTTTGTCAATGAGGATAAAGGATTTATGTCAAGTGTCACATGAGGGTATGTTGCTTCTAAAGGATATCTCAATTTAGAACTTAACCATAAAAAGGGGAAGCATCCACACAGCTGAAGAACAGCTGGGCTACACCCTGAAGCCACATTCCCTCCCACCATGTAACACAGAAATAGAAGGTCTTTTCTTCCACAATTAAAGGGCTACATAGCATGAGTTTTAAAAAAGGAAAAGGAAGAGGAAAAGGAAGAGGAAAAGGAAAGGAAAGGAAAGGAAAGGAAAGGAAAGGAAAGGAAAGGAAAGGAAAGGAAAGGAAAGGAAAGGAAAGGAAAGGAAAGGAAAGGAAAGGAAAGGAAAGGACAAATGGAAGGGAAGTGAAGTGAAGGGAAAAAGCTTTATGATAAACATCCCTTTTGTTCGTCTTTCTGAAAAACAAAATGAAGCAACTTACTTGGTAGGAGTAGGAAAGAGTACTGTGCAATGATTCCAACACATAGTTTACAACAATCTCATTTGTGAGCTTGCTAAATATATACGCAGTACCACAAACAGAACATGGATTTGGTTTTAGGAAACAAATTTAACTACTTTCAGGTTCTGACACTAACATCCCTTTAGCTATTCTGATGTCTTCCAGTACTGTAATATTAAATATGAGGCACTTTTGCCTGCATCACACGTGCTAGCGCCTCACAAACAGGGGAAATTGGTTAGTACATGAGTGAAGTGACAGACGCATGGCACAGATGAGGAAATCCTGTCCTCACCGAAACCAGTGGCAAACTCAAGTTGATTGCAGAAAGGCAAGAGTTGTATCCCGTGTGCCTCTGTTAGGAAGAATAAATCTAAAAGATACAAGTATTTTCATTCCACTAGCTTCTTCAGAGAAGAACTATCCATTTTTCTTATTCCACTGTTCACAACAGAATATCATCTAAAAAGCAGTATTAAAGTCAATAAGGACTTACCAATCCTCTCTGCCTGTTGTCTACAATTCAGATGATAATGGGAAAGACTACGAGGACTTTTTTGCAAATGTTGGCTTACTCCTTGAAGGATATCCTGAGAACATCACAAGAAAGACGCTTCACAACCAGAAAATATTATTAATTATTCATATATGGTAAAGCTATGTAGAAAGCACAAACCATTGGCACGACTAGCACTTGTCACAACAGTGTAAAGCCTTCTGATAGTGTGAAGAGGAGCCTCAAAAAAGGCCAGTTGTGCATATATCTATTTTAAATTATTCCTGTAGCATGTCTCCTGTGTCTCATATGCTCTGTATCTGAGCTCCACTGCAGGCAATAGTGCAGACCCTGACCCTGCATCTCCAAAACTCAGCCATGAGGAACCTCCTTCACCTACAGCCATACTGGGATCCTAGCCCACACTGAGGAAAAAAAAAAAAAAGAAACCACACTCTCATATAATATATATTTGGAATCTTTTTTTTACTCATGAGACCTTTCTTTATTAAAGTTGGATACTGTAGATATACCCTCCCTTCATACTGTTCACCAAAGTCGCTGGAGGCAAAAGTTTCATTGATCGAAGACCTGAGAGTCAAGGAAACCAGGAAGAGAAATAAAAAAACTAACATGTTCATGTACTCCAGAAGGTCCTTTTTGTTCTTTTGCTCTTTATTCCTCTTGCAACTTGACTTTACACTATCTAACCAAATACGTAAATTGTCCCAAAGGACTCAAGCCTATTAGAAGTCCAAATGTTGTAAAGCGATGTTGGAAAGTTTCTGAAGCTCAACATCCACTGCTATTCCAAAAGAAAAGGTAATACGGTGCCATTTCTTATTACTTTTTATGTCTGATTGGTGTCTGATTGGTTCAATTAACTTCTTGGCAATATTTTTCAGCTTTTTAAAGAGAATGTCACTACATGTGCAAACATAATCACCAGCTGTGGGCTTAAATCAAGGTGGAGACTTGACTTCTCTAAAAACAATTAGCAGCACATAATTAGTTATTCATAATATTTAATACCTGATACCACTTGACATTTTACAGACTTTTGCACACATGAACAGATTACTCTTTGGCATATTCCCACACAGATGGCAAGTTTTCATCATTACAAATAAGAAATCTGATACCAAACTTCATTTCTGGTGAACTGAAGCTGAATGCCTGCTCCATATAAAAGAAAAAGTTCAGTTAGGTTCAGGAATAATTTTCTCTAAGTTCCCACAGCTAGTCCGATCTTAGAAGCTAGGCCAAGGTAACACCTAAATGTTTTTGGAATTACTAACTCCAAGTTCTGTATGTCACATATATTTATAATGCATACTCAATAATGTTAGTGCAAATATAGATTAGTGCAAATAGCATTGATGGATGCATGACATCCCTTGCAAGACTATGGCCGGTGTGATGGCACAACACGCCAGGACCTGGGGCAAAGATCTTTTCTGCCCAAGACCCTTTCCTGGAAACTCCTCTGCAGCCTGAGCGGGATCCGCTGCATTTTGATATGGTTTTGAAGTGCCAGGAAGTATTTAAGCCTAAGTTCTGCTCCGGACTCCAAAGCCTCAGAGGAGCAGACAGCATCCAGTAGGACGCGGAAGATGATCCCCACCACACAACTGAGCGCAGCCACGCACTGAGCAGGGGCAATGCAGGGGCACAAATAAATCACTTTTCTCCACTCCAGTAAACCCACAGTTGCCCACAGGCACACGAGCAAGAGCATTAACTTCTCAAAGGCTGCTGACAGCTACGTCCAACCCTGCATTTCTATAGGACTGGGGTCTCGCCGCGTGCAGCTGCACTCGGCGCACGGCTTATGAATTATTGCTGTAATGATAACGGGAGATTTGTGGGAATGCTGCTCGGCCCTAAGTAGTGCGGACCACGCAACAGCGAGCACCTGACTGAAGGCAGTATGTCATGCTGAAAACCTGCACGGAGCAGCCGCATTTTCGGCGGATCACTTACGCCAAGCAATCTTCCCGGTGACCCCGTTGAACCCCTCTTGTACAGAAGGTATTTTTCTTATTTGAAGCAGCTTATGTTTGTCAGGATGAGGTTGAATCAGCTAAGGCCAGGGATGCAGAGAGCAGGAATGGCATTCCCCACATTTACACTGGCAACAGAAAAATGATTCCCAGGAGTATTTCAGTTGCCTGAAATTATATCGTGCTTCATTTAATAGGTCTCTCATACACCAAATATTTGCCCATTTGGAGGACCTGCACACTCGCTCATGGTATCAACTGCAAGGGAGATAACCTGCTCGGCAGCCGTCCTTGCAGTTTAAGATCTGTCTTTAATGGAGCCATGATACTACCGGGTGTGATTCAAGAAGGGGTCCATTCTGTAAATAATATATAAAGAAATATGTTAAAACATCCAAGAAAGCTGGAATCTCGCAGACAGTTGTTTCCTCCAAAGAATCATCCCCATTCGTTCCAAAAAGACTTTAAAGTACCAGGCTAATGCTGCTTTAATAAAAAATTTATTTCCAAGGAACGAAGGAGCAACCACCTCCTCCTACTGGAACCAAGGAGCTTGGTGAGGTTTAATGCTCTACCAAAACACAGTGGTAATGCAAAACAGCAGCTCTGCGAAAACAAGTGAACGAACGAAAAACGGAGAATCACTAAACCTCAGTTACAAATTCTACCAGAGCAATGAGCAAAACCAGATTAGCTATTAAGGATCCTTTTCTCCTTTTTTTCTCTTTCACCACGACTAAGCTGGACGTTGGGAGGGCTACAAATGAAGGGCGACCCCCCCAGCCCTCCCGCTTCTCAATAAGAGGTTAAGCTCGTGATCACAAGACTTTGGCGAACGTTTTTGCGCCAATTACTAATTAACTACAGTGGCTGATCGGGTAACCTGAGCACCGACTTTCCTCCCCGGCAGCAACGACTGCTGCTTTTCAGCCCTGTTTTGCTGCGGGGGAAAGGACGGCAGGAGCGGGGCGGGAACACAGACAGACAGACGGACGGACACAGGACACACACGTGCGCGCCCACGGGGAGGGGGGATAAAGGGCCCGAAACGCCGCCGCTCCGCGCAAAGGGGCTCGCGGCAGCACCCGACGCCGCGGGGATGGGCGGGTTTTTTGCCTTTTTTTTTTTCCCCCCCCTTTTGGTGGGGGTGCGGCGGGCCCGGAGCCGCCCCCGCCCGCGCAGGCCGCCGCGCGGGCGCGCGCACACGCGGGCGGGCTCGCCGCCCCTCACCGCGCCGCCCCGTGAGTCACGGGCGGCCCGCGGCGGCTCCGCGCGCGCGCTCCCCCCGCGCCGGCCTCCCGCGCCCTCCTCCCGGGCCCGCCCGCCCGCCTCCTTTGTGCCCGGCCTCCCTCCCTCTTTCCCTCCCTCCCTGCCTCCTTCCTTCCTTCCTTTCCCCGCCGCGGCGATGCGGTCGCGCCGGCAGCGCGGAGACGGGAGCGCGGCGGCCCCGCGCTGGGCGCTCTGCCTGCTGCTGGCCGCGGGCTGCCTGCGCGCACACGGTGAGTGCGCGACCCGCGGAGCGCCCTGCCCCTGCCTGCCTGGCCGCGTCTTTAATGTCTATGCGTTTTTTATTTCTTATTTCTATTTCTATGCGTTTTTTATTTCTTATTTCTATTTCGTTATTTATTTTTATTATTTATTATTTGTTATTTTCATTTATTGTTTTTCATGTATTATTTTCCGTTCCTTATTTTTCCTTTATTATTTTTCGCTCGTTATTTTCCGTTTATTTATTTATTTCTGTTCTTTCTTTCTTTATTCTTGCGCGGCCACCACCCCCCCTGCTCCCCTGTCCCCCTTCCTGCTCTCCGCCTTTTGGGGGGGTTGTTGCTGGATTTCCACCTTCCTCCCCAAGTTGATCCCCACGCGGCAGCTCCCCGCGGTCCCTCTCTGCTGCCTCGGGTGAGGTGAAGGGCGGCGGGGGGCGGCTGCATTTGCTGGCTGGGTCTTGAGAATCTGGATCTTGCTGGGAGAGCCTGGATATTGCTGGGAGGATGGAGATCTTCCCTCTCTTTATTTTTTTTCCTCTTATGGTAAGGAATAGGAGTCCCCAGAAGGCACACAGCGGCTGTGGAGGTGCCTCTGGAAGCCCTTTGCAAGTCGGACTCAGTGGCATGGCCCTAGCTTGGTGGCATGGCCGTGGCTCCGGGCCACCTGCGGCCGCCCCAGGGCATCTCCACCTGGTGGCAAGGCTGAGCCTCGCCAGCGCAGGGTCCTGCCTGCGTGCGCGGTGCCTCCGGGGTTGTCTCCTCGCGTGGAGGACACCAGCAGTGGAACATACACGTTGGGTTAACTGGGTGGTCACATAAATGTGTTTTCCACACAGCTGGAGGAACTGAGCTCCACGCCGCTCTCCTAGGTGGGAGACGGGTGACGATGGGTGTCAGTATCAGTGTTGCATGGCCCTCAAGGTGCAGGTTGCTCTTGATCTTCTCATAGACCCCAGATAGGCTCGAGCCTATTTCTTTGATGGTTAGCGAAGCGCGCCTGCAGGTGACTGGATCCTGCAGTCCTGGCAGTATGCGATATTTTGGGCAGTGGGTCCGTCAGGTGGAGCACAGCTTGGGTCATGCTGCACCTCATACGAGCAGCTGTGGGGGAAGAAGAGAGCAGGGTCAGCCTGGTCACATCTCTTCTCCCACAGCCCTCGCATGAGGGGCCAAAATGGCACTGAATTTGGCAGTCACTGTTGCAGAAAATCCCGACAAGGGATTCAGGAAAGGACGGCAGGAGTCCACCAGAAGCCTAAGTGTGGTTCTGCCCAAGTGTCTGCAGCAGCTGCTGTTGGTTGTAGTTTCGGGCTCTCCAGGGAACAGAAGCTCTCAGGGTTTCCCAATCTTCGTTGCAAGCTTTTCTGGGGCTTGGTGTCAGATAACAGCACACAAGTGTCACATGTTTGAGGCTGCCTAGACAAGTAATGTGACAACTGGCGCAAGGGGCTGAGGCACGCGGTGAGAGCGGCGGTGACCAGAGAGAGCAGCTCCTGGTTTATCTTGGGCGGCTGTCAAAGCCGGGCACCTTCACCGTGCACACACCACTGCCTTATGAGCCAGGCTCTATTGAGCACATATCTAGAATCACTGATATTAACGTTAGCAGTCACATGTTGTGTAGCTGCTGGTTTTCCACCTTGTGTTTTCTCCTTCTCTTATCCTTAAGAGGAAAGGGGCTTCTAGTGTGTGATTTTCATAGGAAGAGGAGCTCTGAATTCATGGCTTATGGGTACTAAACTAAAAATCACAGAGTGTCTAATGACTGGAACTACAGGGAAACTCTCCGAGGGAAAGGAGGAACTCCTCAAACACACTAGATTTGACTTGCAGTGTTGTAACTAAGTAAGTGGCTACCTGGTATTGCTTAGCCTAAGAAAAAGGAGCATACGTAGTTCCTGGAAGTAACTTTTACCTTAACTGGAGCTTACTATAAGTGGCCTTTACAATTTGGCACCACAGATGATATGACCTTTACCTTCCCGCACCTGTGTGGATGTTAGGTGCTCCCTGCTTGTCAGGGGCTAACAGAAGTATTTTTGCTCTGACATTTCCTTTGGCGTAGTCCGGAGAGATGATGCTTTCTTGGAGACTTGCAGCAGTCTAGGTTGTAGAGTGAACTTTGTAAATTCCATCTTGGTTGTCGTTTCACTTTGTTGTGTGAACTTCTCCATTCTGTTTGGCCAAAGTGATGTTACACTTAAAGTCGCAATGTGCTGTGTAATCTTGGCGAGCCTTATCAGCAAGTTATTCCAATTTGAAATAGAATAACTAAGGACTCTGCAGTTATTTTGGGATCTCCAGAGTGGCAGGCTTAGTCTAATATCTCTTGTATGCTATTTTGGGAAAGTTTAGCTGTTCCCACTCTGCGAGCCGAAGTGAGGACATTTGAAAACTAACAGGAGGCAGTCATTTTGTATTTAGCTAGTAGTACGGCCATACTACTAGTTAAATACATGTATGGAATGGAATAACATGTAACCATGGTTTGCATGCAGAAGGCTACCTCTGACAGAAGCAGCTGGCCAACACATAGGAGATCTTAGTGCAGGAGCAAGTTGATAGCTGTGGTTTCTGCAGCCACGAGCACGACAAGGCAGTGATAACTCAACAGCCCTTGACAAAACGGTGGTAGCTTTGCAGAACCATGCTATTAAAAGGTTCACGCTGGTGTAACTCCCGTTCGGAAAAAGGTAGAGGGTTGGAGGTGTAGAGCACAGAGAGGATAGGAAATGTTTCATGGTAATTGTATTCAAAGAGTGCCAGTATAAACTGTCATGACTTGACTGAGTAAAACACTAACCTGCTTGTCAGATGCAACCTGTAAAACTGCTAAAATATTAGCAGAGCCTAATAAGCTGCTGTTTCAAATCTTTTACTTCTCATGCTAGAGAGAGCAGATGAAATTGCCCTTGTTTTCCTTGCTTGTGTTCTGTCCAGGACTTGTTGTTACCTAGTGGCTGATTGCTAGCCAATATAGTGTGAAATATATCTGCTTCGGTAGGCCGAAAAGCTTCCCTCTGCTTGGAAACCGCTTTGCATTTTGCATATCGCTCACAGAAGACATAAGGTAACATGCAGTGATCTACTATAATTAGATGCCCTTTGCTGGCCTTGGAATGCCAAGACAAAGCACTACCATTAAATGATGCAATAAACCAGGGAGGAGCAGGAGTCTTGCATCATGCCAGGCCAGTGCAGCCAAAGCTAATGCATAAGCTTGCACGCTTGCCTGCATGCGTTTCATGGAGCACGTTGAAGAGCATGGCTGCTGATGAGGCTGGTGCAGCTCCAGTGACAGCTCTAATAGAGCTTCTGGACACGGTAGTTTCCCTGAGGGATGGGGTCATTGAGCTTCAGAACTAAGATATTTTGGAAAAGACGGGTGGACAGTGAGAGTCACACAGTGTGCTAACAAGCTAAGATCCCTGTCGGTTGGGAGAACAGCAGAATTGGTTCCAGAAGGTAATGATAACTTATTTTGCTCTCTTAACATCGTATTTGACCTAACTTTAAGTAGCAAGAGCTGGATAAGTCATCGTACTTTGTTTCTTATATATTTAGGAGCTTTTTTTTCAGTGCTCTTGTCTGAGGACTTCATTAGCAGCCTGGTGGTGAAGGACTCTGTCCTTCATGATCATCTTCCAGACCGCAGAGCTAGTGCTGCTGGAGTAACTCATATCAAGAAAAGCTGTTGTTCAGCTACAGGGCAGATTGCTAAGCTATCTCACTGTGGGCATCCTGGGGGACCTGCTACAATGCATAAGCAGCAGAGTACTGAAATGCTAATTGAACTTGATGTTAGTCACATTTCAACTCGGTTTGCTCAAAGTTTGACAAGATTTGAGGGTGCAGTGCTGGGCTACGGACAGCAGAAATCAGTGTGTGTGCATCCCACTACCACTGGCCAATCTGGACAGCTCAGCAGCGAGACCACGAGGTGAGCTGCCTGCTGTCCTGCAGGCATGCTGTCACGCTGCCTAAACTCTGTGCCCGTGCTGTGAAAACCTCCCCTTCTCCTGGCCTGATTATGATAACTGCAGTCGAAAGTCCCAGAGCTCAGATGTGGTCTCCTGCTGATGGTATTTTATTAAGCTGGATATCTCCTCCCACTGCTGATACCAAGGAGTTTTGCCAAACGCTATCTGATCTCATGTTTCTCTTCTTATTGAAGGTGCAAGAGCAAAATGTGAGGAATCCCAGTTTGCGTGTAGTAATGGACGCTGTATTCCTTTACTCTGGAAATGTGATGGTGATGAAGACTGTTCGGACGGCAGTGATGAGACGACTTGCGGTAAGTACTAGGGCAAAAGCAGTATCTCTGTAGCAGTACTTGGTGATCGTCCTTTGTGTTGGAGTGGGTAGCGAGGTAACAGATTGGTAGGTGTCCCAGGGACAGGGTCCCAGGGTCCCAGGTGTCCAGCACCTCCATTTCCATCCGGAATAGAGAGCAGAGGATAAACTCCCTAGGGCATCCGAGGATCTATCTTGATGCCTGTATTCCTCTGAAGTAGTGAAGCTTCACTGAACATTGTGAATATCTGATGGGCTTGGTGCCTCAGGTAAAAGCTCAGGACTGAAACTCTTAATTTGCCAGGATAGTTATTGTGAAGAACAGACTGCAGCTCTTTTTCTCTTATTGCTTTAAGATGTGGTAAAAATCAGCTGCTGTTAGCACTTAGATGTGCTCAATCCATGCTTAAATATCTTCCCCAACTCTTTTTTTTCTCTTTCTGTAAGAAAGTGAGGCTGTTCAGCCTCCATTAACGCTAAGTTTACCTCTGGCTGGCAGCTCTTGCTTTAAGCACACTTAGGGGCAAGGGCAGGGTGACCAGATGTGATTAGACAAGGCAAAATGGGCTCCCTGGCCAACCCCCGTGTGTTCTGCCTGATCAGGTCTGAACGGGTACCCTAGGGCTATATAGCACTGCTCCTCGAGTGGCTCTGCAAGGCAGATGCCTCGGTGAGAAACTGCTGGGGTTTAAAATTCAAATATAATTATTATCCATATCCATCATTAATATCCATAGTCCTTGCTGCAACTCAGGTTTGTTGAGAGTAGCAGCTCTTCTAGCAGCATGGTCACTCTTAGCAGCACTCCTTCAGCTTCCGCTTGCAGGAAGGTGGATGTTTCTCTGCACCACTGTAACTCTTTGGGAAGTGCTGTCATTAGGCTGGTGGGAGAAGATGCTAGTGGTGCTGCATCACTTGCCTAGAGCAGCAGAGTCCATCCTCTTGCTGCAAAAACCTGGCTTAGCTGTGGTTCCTGAACAAGTGGCTGTCCTTCTCCCTTGCAGTAAAGAAGACGTGTGCTGAATCTGATTTTGTGTGCAACAGTGGTCAGTGTGTGCCGAACCGATGGCAGTGTGATGGGGATCCGGACTGCGAGGATGGGTCCGACGAGAGTGCCGAGCTGTGCCGTAAGTGAGCCTGGACCACCCGAGCTGGTGGGGAGATCTGGGAGATGGTGGGGAAGCTTTGGGTTTGCACCTGCCTGCAGCCTGGCTGTCCTCGTGCAAGAAGGAAGTTCTTGCTCTGGAGAGCACCTGAATAAGTGATAGCTTGGCTGTGGCCGCATCAGTAGCTGGACGAAACTTCTGGCTTGTTACAAGGGCTCGGTAAAGAGTGGGAGATATGTCCCTGTGGTTGGTAACTGATAGGAAGGTTCACCAAAGTTTTCCCTAACGGTGAGCACACTGGAGCCTTGAGTGTTACAGTGGCTTGTTCACTGAGCGACCATAGTCCTTTAGGAAGACTAGTTGCAAAATAACCAGACTGGGTGACTGGATATGTGTGGGGAAGAAAGCTAAAGTACAAAGACATAACTAGAAGCTCTTGGAATATACTCCGATCTTACGTGTTTTAGCTAATCCAGGAATATAGATCCTGTGGATCTATAGCGCTTCATTTGTCTGTATCAGTAGGATCTGCACTGAAGAGCAATCTCCATGCTTCAGCCTCAGGCCCTGCTGCTGCATGCAGTCTGCAACTGCATGTTACAGCTCAACCTTCTGCAGTACAACTGGTGTGCAATAACACAGCTACTGCCACAAAGATACTCCTGCTAAATATTAATCTACTAGGAAATGGGAGTTTTTATTTCATGCTGACACCTAACTGCAGTTGTGTCCAGAGCTGGAGCCTTTCACACTCGACTTCAGGAGGACTGCTTAAACCCAAGATCACTAGTTCTTCAGTTTCAGGACTCTTAAATTGAACTTAAACTTTTTCCAATAGATATGAGAACGTGCCGGGTAAATGAAATCAGCTGTGGGCCTCAGTCAACCCAGTGTATCCCAGTGTCCTGGAAATGTGATGGTGAAAGAGACTGTGACAGTGGAGAAGATGAAGAGAATTGTGGTAAGGGAAGAAGGAAATGGTGGCTGCATAACTCTATTTGAAATTGACTTGACCTGAAAGGAGCTAGCTGGGCAGTATACCTGGGAAGATAATTCTTCATAGTATCAATATCTCCTTAATAGTACATTCACGTTCATGTTGCAGACTTGTTCCAATGCTTCCCTAGTTTCCTAAGTTAGAGTTCATCATTATAAGCTATTCAATACTTACTGTCAAAACTAACCAGAAATTGCAATAGTTACAGGCTTAGTTGCATGTCAGGCAAACCACCACAACTTGTTCTCTGCAGTTTCTCAGCAGGTAACTCTAGTTGGTGATAGCATCTTGTCTCTTAAAGATACGGTAGTGACTTGTAACCAAGCTGTAGTATTTTGCTTGTCTGAAAGTACAGATTAGGGAGCTGGTTTCAGGTGTTGAGGGACAATTCCAGGGCAGTACTCGAGCACAGATATGACCTCTAGCCTCAGTTCAGCCGTTCTCCTGGCTCCTTTTGAACCGCCAGCATAGGAGCTGCCTGAGCTTGCTTGTGAGCAGAGCCACAAGGTTGACTTCTGTCAGCACTGCCTTACCCTGGCAGGCAGCAATATCCTGAACTTCACTCTTCTGCTCTACATCTGTAGGATAGCTGCCATACTTGGCAAGCAAGTGCCTATTTCTGCTACCAGTAAATCTGCAGGCAGTGTCTCTAATGGAGCTGATAAAACTATCAGCCTAGGCATACTGAGCTGCTAGCTACACTACTGCAAAATGAGCATAATTGGTACTGCCATAAGTTGTGTGGATGTGCAAAATGCCACAGGATCAAGTGGTGCAAAATCTTGATCTGTTTTCCCCAGTTGTCCAGGCAAATGGGCCACTGCTATCCTGGGGACCAACACACAGCACTTCAATTTCAAACTACAGTGCATGCTGACCATATGGCTATCTTAACCATAGTCTGTACTCCAGAGTTGGCAATTCTCTTACCTTCTATCTCTGATTCACAGAGTCTGAGCCTGTTCTCCCAGAGACTAGCACTCCAAAGGAGAACAGTCCAGCTGCTCTAGAAAAAGTCATATCTACCCAGTAGCACATCTGATGCCTCTCACTCACTGTAACAACTAAAATGTTAAGGACAGTCTCTGCAGGGTTCAGTTGGCCATCTGCAGGACACTTAGGCTCTCCCAGAGCCTAAAACAGAATGCTGACCTACCGTCAGCTGATGAAGCCAAGAACATGCAAAGCAAGTTGCCCTTCATAAGAAAATCTGCCCTATTGTGATAATCTGCTAATCTCTCTCTCCTATTACTCCAGGCAATGTGACCTGTAATCCATCAGAGTTCACATGCACTAGTGGGCAGTGTATTTCCAAGAGCTTTGTCTGCAACAGCCAAGATGACTGCAGCGACGGTAGTGATGAGCTGGAGTGCGTGCCCCCAACCTGTGGTGCTCATGAGTTCCAGTGCAAGAGCTCCACTTGCATCCCTGTCAGCTGGGTGTGTGATGACGATGCCGACTGCTCGGACCAGTCGGATGAATCCCTGGAGCAATGCGGGCGCCAGCCCGCTCCCGCCGTGAAGTGCTCCATGAGTGAGGTGCAGTGCGGCTCGGGCGAGTGCATCCACAAGAAGTGGCGCTGTGATGGAGATCCTGACTGCAAGGATGGAAGTGACGAAATCAACTGCCGTAAGTTAACTTGCTCTTTTCTTCTACAGAAGGTGCTCCTTTGGTTCTGTCCGTTCCCTCAGCAGACCTTTGAAATTTAACTCTGCAGTGGCTCTGTCCTTAGCTTCTCGGACCTGTAGACCAGACCAGTTCAGATGTGAGGATGGGAACTGTATCCATGGGAGTAGGCAATGTAATGGTGTGAGAGACTGTCTGGATGGCACTGATGAAGCCAATTGTAACAATGGTGAGTGTGGAATTGAGCAAGGGTAAAGATGTCACAGAATCTTTCCTGGAACTGGTGGTCACTCTTTCCATTATATCAGTCATTCAGTGCTCTGGACCTGGCAAATTCAAGTGCAGAAGTGGAGAATGCATAGACATCAGTAAGGTGTGTAACCAGCAAAGGGACTGCAAGGACTGGAGTGATGAACCCCTCGAGGAGTGTAGTAAGTGAACATACTCATTGCACCACATTGACTGAAAGCTACACTGTGATACTTCTTTGAATTTCTGGCTCTCAGACTGTGGGATGCCTATCTGCACTATCTTAGTGACAAGAAAGCAGCCAAAAGCAATCCCCTCAGTAGGGTAGCTTCACTCTAGCCCATCAGGCTACTAGAATAACTTTTCAATGGCTACAAAGCCCTTCAAAAAGAACTAAAACTCTGCTGAAGCTTCCAGGAGCTTCAGCTGTGTAACAAGTTGGTAGCTGCAGACCGCAAGCAACATGACGATGGCTGAGCAAAAGTGGACCTTGACCTTTTGGTCAAGGTGGACCTTTTGCGCATGGCTTCAAGTGCCAATAGGGTTTAGCACTTGTGACAGATTTAATTTGAGGATATGAGTATGTAGTAAAGCATTCCATGAGTAAGACTTTTAAAGACTAAATGTAAATGTGTTTGCTATCTAAGGAAAAGCCAATTCTCCTCTTCCAGACATAAATGAATGTCTTGTGAACAACGGTGGATGTTCTCATATCTGCAGAGACCTTGTTGTAGGTTATGAATGTGACTGCCCTGCTGGTTTTGAACTCATAGATAGGAGAACGTGTGGAGGCAAGTATCAGCTATGTTGACCTGGACCCCACCAATGAATGGTGTTGGATGAAAGCAAATGAGTTATGTTGTCTTTGCAGATATTGATGAATGCCAAAACCCTGGTATTTGTAGTCAAATTTGTATCAACCTGAAAGGTGGCTACAAGTGTGAATGTAGTCGTGGTTATCAGATGGATCTTGCTACTGGAGTGTGCAAAGCAGTAGGTAAGCATTTGCGTAAGATTTCCATACCTCCTAGGCATGGAAGCCACGTAATGTACCTTACTTGAAAGGAGGCACTACCTGTGCTGTTGCAGATGTTATGACCTTCTTCATGCAACTTGTAAGGTTACTCCTAACATCCCTTCCCGCAGACAAGTTGTGGGAGGGAGAGACAAGGACAGTGAAGCCATCAGTATCCACCTTCATTAGGGGAATGGCCAATGCTGAAACTCTTAATCATGTCTTAAAAGAATAGTTTGTGATTGCTTATCTAGAACTGCACATAACCTGTACACTGTTTTTGCAGGGAAAGAGCCATGTCTGATTTTCACCAACCGCCGGGATATCAGGAAGATTGGCCTTGAAAGGAAGGAATACATTCAGCTAGTAGAGCAGCTAAGAAACACTGTAGCTCTAGACGCTGACATTGCTGAGCACAAACTCTACTGGGCTGACTTCAGCCAAAAAGCAATCTTCAGGTAAACAGACTAAAAACTTACTTATAACCCTAGAGTTTCCCCTACGCATCTTGCATCTTTGGTGCTGAGAACTAGATTCATAATACTCTACACTGAAACACCAAGCACAGCTGGTGCAAAATCCAATCAATATCTATATTTAATGCTGATTACAATTCCTGTTAATAGTTGCTAGAACTGAGTGAGGAAGTACCTGCTGAAAGCTCTTTGCTTTGTACGTTGTGTCTGTATGTTGTATTTGCTGAGGCATTACCAAACAGCAGTACCTGTGGAGGGAGCGGTAAAAACAAGTGACTTTTGTCTTCCAGTGCCTCTGTTGATACCCGTGACAAAGTTGGAAAACATATCAAAATCCTCGAAAACATACAGAGCCCAGCTGGAATTGCTGTGGACTGGATTTACAAGAACATTTACTGGACTGACTCAGCCACAAAGACCATTTCAGTGGCTAGCCTAGATGGCACGAAAAGGAAGGCTCTGATTTTCTCCGAGCTAAGAGAACCGGCTTCCATAGCTGTAGATCCTCTCTCTGGGTGAGTATTTGTCCTGGTTCTCTAAAAGTATCAGACCTGCAAGCTTCTGTATCCTCATAACTGATTTTGGTATCCTTGATCTAGCTACTTGTTAAATGGTTATAATTAAGCCTTAAATACTACACAGTACTCTAGTGCATCATACAAAAATTCTACTTTACAGCTTTATGTACTGGTCAGACTGGGGTGAGCCAGCAAAAATTGAGAAAGCGGGAATGAATGGATTTGACAGACAGCAGCTTGTGACAACAGAAATCCAGTGGCCTAATGGAATTGCTCTAGGTATGTTGAACTGGTGTCAGAGCTATTCTGGACCTTTATCAATTTGTTCACCAAAAAAACTAAGGTCATCCTTTCATAGAACTGTTTGCAGCTGCTGAGAATAGTAAGTTCCAGCATGTTTGAAGGCATTGCAACAGGCAGCATTACTTCCCAGATGTGGAAGTGGTAACCCTTCCACTGTGTCTGCTGGAAGGGGCAAAGGCCACTTAGGCAGCACTGCAGCAGGCCTTCTGCATTCCCAATAATAAAAGATGAGGGTGGCTGTGGCAATTCTTGAACTTGTGAGTTCCTTGTGTGTTCTCCTGTGGCAGCAGTCTATGGAGATCTTCCCCACATAGATACTGGTTGATTTTTTTTTTCCTTTCTGCCATGCCCTTCTTCTAGATCTTGTAAAAAGCCGTCTGTACTGGCTGGATTCTAAGCTGCATATGCTCTCCAGTGTGGACTTGAATGGCCAGGACCGTAGACTTGTGCTGAAGTCGCATATGTTTCTTCCCCATCCTCTGGCTGTAACAATATTTGAGGTAAGAATAGGTTGCTGGGCTCCTTGTGTCTGAGCTCATGCTCTTGCTGACAAGTGACTAACAACTGTGTTGCAATAGCTGACTGAAACTAACCCAGAAATAATGAGATGCAATGACTCTGTCTTCTAGGACCGTGTGTACTGGATTGATGGGGAGAATGAGGCAGTTTATGGTGCCAACAAATTTACTGGAGCTGATTTGATCACTCTAGTGAACAACCTCAATGATGCACAGGACATCATTGTGTATCATGAACTTGTTCAGCCCACAGGTAACTTCATATCGTTTATAACTATGTCAGCATACGCTTAGGTGAAGGCCGTACTATTTGGGTGGTGGTGATCCAGCTGATAGAAGCATGGGAAAATTATCTTATTTGTCTATATAGCTTTCTACTTGTATGCTGTGTGCTAGCTTTCTACTGGTGTGCTGGGAGATCCTCCCTGGAAATGAGAGAAGTGGTAGCTGCAGTGCATCTTCCTCAGATAAACTAGGTAGAAGTCTAAAATTTGCCAAGAGAAATCATTCTAGTAGAGCAATTAACAAAACGTTGTGCTATACTTAGCATGCAAGCTCACTCCTGTCAGTTGTTTAAAACTAATTTGTACCCACAGGCAAGAACTGGTGTGAAGACAATATGGTAAACGGAGGCTGCAGCTACCTGTGCCTGCCTGCTCCTCAGATAAATGAACGCTCTCCAAAATATACTTGTGCATGTCCTGCTGGATACTTCTTGCAGGAGGATGGTCTGAGATGTGCAGGTAAGGTAATGTGACTGAAATGCTTTCCAGATTGGACAAGGAATGGAGTGAGGATACTGAACGTGTAAGAGGCCAGCAGGGCAGTATAGACAATATATATATTGCATGGGTTAGTCTAATGTAATTAATCTTTGAAGGGATGCTCCTGCAGCATGCATTACTCAAGCATGCAGTTTGCAGTGCTATTCAAAGTCCATGCTTGGCTTTTGCATCATCATCACTTGCAGTAATATCTTGCAGCTATATGGCTTTCTGCAGAGAGCAATATGGTATGCAAAAACACACCTAGTCCCCTTCTCAAAACATCAGGGAAACGTGGCCTAAGTATAAACTGGCTGTCCGTGCTGAGAACTGACAGGCTGAGCAAGGAAGTGCTTTCCGGGTGCAAACAGGCTGCTGCTCTCCTGAGCCCTGACTGTACATCAGGGTTGCCTGTGCAGTCTAGTGCAGCCAGACACAGCGATGGACCACTTGTTGTGTTGGAACATTGACTCTTGACTGCCACAGTCAATGTGAAAACCTTTTGCCCTTAGTTGGTGAGAGTAGTGGCTGCTCTAAAGGACTGATACATATGCATATCTCAAAGGTGACCAGCAAACAACTAAACCTCACACAGAAAACCTGAAGTGAGGGATGGAGTGGCTAATGGTTTTAATGATTCCCGCTTTAAACATCTGTAGGTTATTAACTGTTTAAGATGGTTCTTAAAAGCTTTTCATCAAAAAATCAGTTATAGCTGAGGGTGGATTTAGTAGTGAAATAACTAACATCGGTGTTACCAATTAAGCTAACAACCTGCATGATCATTGTGCCATCTGCTAAACATTCGCCACCATGGATGTTATAGCGGAGCCATCTCAGAACTTCAGGATTAACTGGGTTCTTGATCTATAATTAGTTTCAGGTACTGGAACAACTGTGACTTACACTGAGGCTAAAGATACCAGCACAGCAGAAAAATCTCCAACTGTTGGACTAGTTCCTGGAGGTACTGGTCCAAATAACTCACACTGTTAAACATGACAGAAACAAAATTCAAACTGACCCAATAGCCTGCTTGGAGTTTTCCTCCTCTGCGTGCATATAGGGAGTACAGGTCATGGATACAGTCCACATGCAACAGCTGGAGCCTGCCATGATTAAACTGGTTCACTTTATGGCAGAGTGGAACCCCATAGTGTCCGTGATGTCCCAGGAGTGCTCAGGAGATGAGCAATAATAATAAAAAAAACAGTTTCTCCTAAGATAAGATGAAACCTGCTAGGCTGTTCTAGCAATGCGTTATTGCATTAATACGATAGTCCGAAGCAGGCGCTCGGCTCAGTCTAGAAGCTGCTCAGTGTGCTGGTCTGTCGGTAAGCAGCCTCACGGTTTCATGAATTCTCGCGCAGGACTCAACATCAGCGGCACCGTGTCTGAAGTAGCTGCTGCCAGAGGGACGTCGGCTGCTTGGGCTGTTCTTCCCGTCTGTGAGTACAGCCTTCGGGAGCTTTTGGGTGTCCCTGTTGTGAGATGAGCCTCCGCTTGGTGCGGAGTCTGGCCTGATGCTGCCCAGTGCTTACGGTCTTCTTCTTTCCCCAAAGTATTGCTGGTGATGGCTGCAGTGGCTGGCTACTTCATGTGGCGTAACTGGCAACACAAAAACATGAAAAGCATGAATTTTGATAATCCTGTCTATCTGAAAACAACCGAAGAGGACCTCACAATCGATATGGGAAGACACAGCGGTTCAGTTGGCCATACCTACCCTGCAGTAAGTAAACCTTTTGACTTGTCTGAGGCTTTTGACTAATCTTTGGACTAGGGGCAGCAAAGACTGATGAAACAATGACTCTAATTTGGGCAAGTCTCTGCTGTCCAGAGCAGAGGCCAACTAACTGCCCCTGAATTAGTAGGCTGAGTAGAGTGAGAGTTCATCCTTTTGGCCAAAGGCTGATGTTTTAGGAGGTGTCTATCCCTGTGCCTTGCATGGAGTTACCCATAGCTGTACCCCGCAGAAAAAGCTCCTATTTCAGACTACCCTGTAGTGAGGCTATGCCTAGTGTGGTACTCATCACTAGTGCAAGGTTTGGCTAACTGTTTTCTGTTGTAAACAGATATCTGTTGTGAGCACGGATGACGATATGGCGTGAGCTTTGGATCGGCAATCACTTCATGTTTACTTACATTTTACACTTTTGGGGATAATAACCAGGCTTGTGGCTGAGACTTCCTCCATTCTTGGAAGAATGAAGATACTTTCTGTATGTATGGAACACTTATGTAAATACCTATTTTATACAGCTTAGCAACAAACCTTGTAAATACCTGTCCACAACAATTCAGCTTTTAGTGGTTACGGTTTTATCAGTAACCCTTGAATTGGTCAGTCAGTAACACCACTGGCCAAATATAAAGCACTTTCCATAGAAAGCCATATTCCAGCCACAACTTGTGCTATATACACCTGTACATATGTGTATAAGTCACTTGTAAATATTCCTAGAGAATCACTATTAAGCACTTTGAAATATTTCAAATGTAAATTATTGTAAACTGTTTTTTTTCAATGGTTGGGGCAATGGCAATAGGAAAAAACGGGTTACTATGATTGCCAAAAATTTGTAAACATAAGTAATTTTGTATGTACGACTGAAACAATCTTGTTTGCTACCTGGTAGAGGTACACATGTATGAATGCTCTTTAAGAAACCACTGTAAATCTTAAATGCAGAGGAGGGGGAAAAAATAAAAAAAAATAACTAAAAAATGCAATTAAATTGGTCTCCCTTCTTATGACATAAGTGAAGTAGAATATTTGGCCAAAAGACCTGTAGACTGACTCGTTTTATATTGTCAGGTATTGCAGTGACTCTAAGACCACTTGAAGTACTAGGGCCTTCCTCTTGGATGATCACAGGTCTGACAAATAAATGTGGGTATCCCTAGGAAGGTGGGATTCACCTGGCTACCTAGTCCAATGCTGGTAGCATGAAGGCTCTTCCTTAAGCACTGCACAAGCCTAGTTCCTTAGACAACTACGGAGGGATAAGGCTGTGTTAACTTGCAAATTCAGTGGCCTTCAGGCTACCAGTGGAAGGCAAGTCTTGGGAGAAGCTCAGTCATGCTTTGGTCCTGCCTTGGTAAATCATTCTCAGTAAAAACAGTTCTAAAATAGTAACAAAAAATCACAATAAAATTTGGATCAATTCCTGGACTTGGTTTTAATGCCTATTCTCGTTGCAGCTGTTCTTTCTTGTACTGTGAACTCCTTTCCTCACAGATGAGGATAGCTGCCAACTTCTGCAGATTAAAAATAAGTTGTTTCTAACGAACTCACAACTCCTCCGGGAGTTGAAGCCTTAACCTGGCAGCTCTTAAGTATCTGCAAACATTTTTATCTACTTTGCTGGCTAGCTTCTATAATAAGGTAGGAGAGGTGTGGTGTTTTGGGTGAATTTTCTTGGTTTCAGTAGACTAATCTTGTAAGGCTTATTAGTTTTTGGATGGAATTCAATTTTTTTTAATTAATTTTCCAACTCTAGATATTACAACATATTTCTATGGAAATGTTATAGACCCTAAAATAGATTTTTTTTAATTTATTTATGAAGTTGCATGGCAACTGAATACAGGCAAAACTCTGCCTATTTGTGTGTTTTGTTTTTTGTTTTTTGTTTTTTTTTTTTTTAAACAGATGATGTACTTCTCCACTTTCTTGGTGAAGTTCCTTGCTATCACTGGTTTAATAATAAATGGCACATTGAATAGACTAATAAAGATGCTTTCTCACATTAACGTTCAGTGTTGGAGTTGCCACTTAATCCCAGTTTTTCAGAAGCTGAGTTACAGAGTTACGGAAATTGCGGTTTTGGGATTTGTTTTTTATTTTACCCTCCACATACTGAATAAAATTATCAAAAAGGGTACTTTAGGGCATAAAAGTAGTTTCTACAGTCCGTAGAACATCTGACCTTTCATGTGTTCAAAGAGCACCAAGGTTATGAAGTGGGGGTGGGGGCATATAACAGGGCCTGTTGCTTTAATCCTTAAGTTTTATTCTGCTTTACCCTCTTGGTACCATCCACAGCATGCTTGGAGAGTAGGCAAGGATTCCTTCTGTAAAAACATACCCAACTTGAGTAGACAAATGCCTTGATATCTTTGCACAACATACAGATGTCATTCAAATATATATGTGAAAATATATATGTGAGGAAAATATGTATGCGAGTCGCTGACACTTTGTTTTAATGCTCCTTCGTGTGACTTTTTTGGCACTTGAAGGGTGGTATAGCTGCACTGAGAAGTGTCTCAGAAGGAGCCTGTCACAGCGCTTATTGCCACTAAAATAATTCTCATAAGTCAAACGTGTTTCCACTTCTCTGCTACAGGCTCACGTGTTCCTAGAGCAACGGGGTATAAGCAATCTGCTGGGTTGGATTTTATTGTCAGCATGTGACTTATGTCCCATAAAGAATTTACTCTCAATAAGATATGTAAACATAGTCTCAGCAGCTTATTTAAGTAGCATTCCATGCTGACTTTCTTACTCCAAATCTCTGTGGTTCTGAATACTATTTAGATACTCTTCAGCATCCATTAGCCACTGTGAGTGCAGGGCTTGTTATAAAGTTAGCTTCTTCCTTACCTTAAAATTATTCAAATTTCTGTACTATTATTCTGTTCCCCTGATCCCATGTCCTATTCTATCCTTTTCATCTGCCTTGGAGCAGTAATGTAAAATCTACAGTGCCAACAAAAATAGAAGAGGAAAGACAAAGAGAATTCTTGAATTCTTGCATATTACTGCTTCCCATCTCTTTTCTACCCCATTTTTCCTTGGCTATTTGTAGTGTTCCTTTTCCCAACGTTACTTTATTTTTCCTTCTATCTAATGGAAATAATCTACTTTTAGTCTACCAGATGTTTGCTGAAGCACAATGTAGATGTGTTTTTTTTTTTTTTTTAATGTGGTGCTGAATCTTGCTATACTACACCAAAAAGGGATGGGGACAAGGAGCTGGGCTTGGAGAAAGGGGATAGGAGACTTCAGCAGCTATAAGGTTTCCCTGCTCAGAAACACTTTAATTTATAACCTTGGATACAAGCAAAGGCCTTCTGCCTTCTGCTGTAGTCCCCACACAGCAACCCTGCTGTTGAAGAAATGTGCTGCTCCTTGTTGGGAGCTCAGTGTGAGTTTGTCACATGCTCAAAGGGTGCTTTTGGAAGAGAACTCCTCTACTGAAGTACAGAAGGCAACCTACTGCAGTCCTGGTTAGTGTTTTTCAGTTTTGTTTCTTTTGAAAAACTTAACAAATTTACCATATGGGAAAAAAAGAAATCTTAAGAGTAGGAAAGTGAGGAAAGGGGTTGCTGAACACCTGGAATTAAGACTGGAAGAATTCTGGTAGTAGTACTGCTCTACACGTCATGTCATGACCTTGAACAGTCAAAGGAAAATGATCGTATAGGGTTAGGAAAAAACCTTACTCCCAAGCTGAGCAGTGTGCAAAAGCCTGAATTAACATTATGACTTTTTTTTTTCAGTGAATAATGAACTCCAAAAGCACTATGAAAAAAAAAAGCCAAAGGATTTTTTTTTTTTTTTTTTTTTTGCAGAGATATCCTCTGTCAAAGATTAAGCAATTTTCAGGTCCTGTTTTTCTTACAGATGCAGTTTCTTGGTATTGTACTTCAAATGCATGGGAATGGAAATACTTTACTGTGCTGTCAAGGCATAGATTTAAAGTTTAAATACTTGGATGGGAACTTGAGATCGACTTAACATTCAAAACAGTCCTTTCCCTCCAGTGGAAAGTATTCGTTGTTGAAAGGTCTCCTGGAAAGGCTTGCAGGGAATACAGAGAATGCTGAAAGAGTTCGGGTGCAGCTCTGCATGCTGAGATCCCTGTGCAGCAGTGGGCACAACTAGTGCATTTGTTGCTTTTTGCTAGCTTTTTGCTAGCTGCATTTTTCAATACTCAGTGCATTTTTATAGTATATACACATGTATTTAAAATTCATCCTTTCTAATTCAGAAAGCATGTGATTTGCGTGGTGGATTCTGGCTGATGAATTCAGCACAGAAGTATGTGCCTTAAGAAGGTCTTCAAGGCCTGGAATTAAAAAGCAGTTTGTAACCAGTGTCTCACTGGGGCCTAGGCTTTCAAGTAACTTTTTCAGAAGAAAGATTTTGCTGCTTTTAATCTTGGCACATGGGGAAGAAGGTGATCAGGAACCATTAGCTCAGGGCAGATCAGGCCTGACTGTCACCTTTGCTAAATGACCTCATTTGTGTATGAGAGAAGAGCAGTGATGTCACCCACGTCAATGTTAGCAAGACCTAAGCAGTTGACACAGAGTTCCTGCAGTGCATGAAACAGAGTCCAGGTGATAGCAAACATTCATACCCCCTTTTGCAGAGTTTGGTCTAGGTCTTTTCATTTGAGCGCTCCATTGGTGGCAGCAAGCTTCAGTTTCCTATTTTCCTCACGTTGCAGTTGTCCTTTGTCACTCTTTCACTTGTTTTAATGAGGTTTCCTTTGTTATTCTTTAAATTCTATTTCTGCTGCTCTAACTTGCCAAATAAAAGAGTTTTGCAGAGGGAGTATCATGGCTTTGCAATGGCTGGGAAGACCTGGTGGTTAGAAACTTTTCTTATTCTCCTGAGGTGACACCAGTGTTGCCTGTTTTCACCTATGGAGACTATTAAATGTATAACAAAGCCTCCCTCCCCCCCCCCTTTTTTTTTCCCCTAATCCCAGCTGAAACAATTAATTTAAGATATGTATTCCCGCTTCCAGGTACAGTAATCTGTAATTAAGTGAGGCTTAAAAAGTGTTACTGTGCAGGGCGTTCTCCATGAGCTTGGCTGCGGAGGGCTTGGATGTTCTAGCTTGGAATTTGTTTCCTCCTTGAAAGAGTATGAAGTGATGTGAGTTTCTAACTTAGTCACTTAAGAGTGCTTCCCACCTTTTCTTACCCACCTTGTCTTACCACCTTCTCTCGGAGCTGTGAGATTTGATGCCTCCACATTGTAAAGCTCCTGCTATCTGGTAAAACTGGGCAAACTTGTAACCATAACACACCTGTCACCTTGCCTCAGCAGTGGAATTTGCAAAAAAAAAAAAAAAAAAAAAAAGCTTCAAAGGAATTGCATAGTCAACTACTATAAAATGACCTGCCCATAGTGAAATAGCTGGTGCTCCCCAACCCTTTTCCGTCCTCGGCAGCCTTCACTGCTGGTGTAGTTTATGTTAAGGTGACCTCAGAAAGTGAAGCTGTAAAGCTTTACAGAGAGCCTGACTTAAATAGTCTTGAGAACAGTATTTCAATATTTGATACGCTGCGTCCACTTGAGAGAAAAAGGTGCCAAAAAAGATACCCTTTTCACTATATCTCAGGTGCCAGCTCTGAAGAGCCACCAGCTGATGAAGACCAGCATTTTGTTGACTGTTATCTCAATTCAAAGTTACTCCACAAGCAGGAGGCATTCACAGCTATGATGTGACACCAGGTGAGGGCCCTTGTTGACTAGGTCAGATCGTTAGAAGAAGAAGCTCCAGGTACAGAGTGCAAATGTAGCTTGTTTTGTCACAAATTTCATTGGAAATTATCCTACCGCTTTCATCTGGGGCCGTAACTCAGGCTCTGCTGTGGAAGAAATCAGTGCTAATAAACAGGCTTGACGTTTATTTTGTTCTGCTGCTCGTTGCCTGACTCTTCGGTCGCAGTTAGTTAATTTACCAAACTCGGTGTGGCTCTTCTTTATGCAGTACTGTAGGGACAGCGTAGAAAAGAATGTGCCCTTAAATCATATCGGAGTGGGAAGAAGTCGAGCAGCCAATTTAGAACAATCACATTTATGGATTTATAAAGAACTGAAATAACCGCAACTTGTGTAAATCAGTTCAGGACTTTCAGAGTTCGTTATAACAGGGCTTTTGTTTTTGTAGTTCTTCCTGCTTCTTCTCGTTTACAAGCTGCGGTTGTATGCTTTAAAACAGGGAAACCCTGGTTCGTAATTAGGCTATGGTTTTCAACACCACTGTGGCTATGGGAAGGTTATGGCATTTAATTCTCTGTATTGCTTCTGGCTTTGGAAAAGTCATGGAAACTTGCTGAGTGTCTTCGTCTGCTCAGGCAAACAAACAAGGAACAGCAAGCAGGTAGAGGAAGATCCTGTGTTATTTAGGATTTTCAGACAGGAACAATAAAACTTGGTCTTTATTTTTTGCTCATTATGTAAAATCTAATAAGTTATTTTATTTTGATTGCACCATGGAGCACAGAAGCAGTTAAGGTTCAAGACAAAGCCATCGCATTAATTTGTCTTGCGGTGGCTTTGTATCCTGATGCAGGGATCCCGTGGGTATAGACGGTTATTTTATGAGCTATAGAGAGAGAATTCTAGAGAGAAGAGGAAGTAAGAACTGCCAGATACCAGTTTGACCAGGATTGAAAGTCCAGGAGATCAGCTTGGCACAGCTCGACTACTCAACTAATGACCACCAAGATGGTCATAACCAATCAGAGGCATGCACATGGTATATACAATATAGTAAACATGTGCTGGTGCTGCAACAAGTAGGAAGGAAATCAAATAAATGACTGCTTTTTCACTGGTACGAGCATACCTGTCAAACAGGCCAGTTTGCTGTTTACACTAATCTTGTGCATTCCCTGCATTCTCCTCTTTGTTTGCTCTTCTGCTCAGGGCATACAGCTTATTTTTGCCTCAGTGTTTCCACCTCTAGAAGCTGTAAGGGAATATGCAGATTTCACACACACAGGCAGGTTTCAAACAAAGAGGCTGAGTGCCCCCATTTAATCAAATTTCAGTGAAGACTTGAGATGAGTTCCTCCAATATTCTGCTACCGCTGTTAACCCAGAAGGTTGTATATCTGATGTGCAGCATGAAAACATTCGTTTCACTGCTAATTTTACATTTCTGCATGAAGCATGTTATGTTTGGGAGAGAAGATACAGCAAATATGTGTATGAAGTTCATTGCAACGCACAGACCAAGTGGGGACGTCTTTGTTCCTCAAGCTGCATTACACCCGTGTAAGATGCAGGCAACATGTTTGAAAGTTATGAAAAGAATAAACAGCAAAGATTATGTAATTAACTGGAGCTGAAATACTGAACTGTAGAAAAACCCCTGGAGGTTTTCTAGCCCAGCTTCCCTCTCAGAGCAGGCTGGCTTTAAAGCTAAGCCGTATTGCTCAGGGCCTGCTAAACCCCATTGCTCTTGTGCCGGGATGCAGCTGAGTGCAGCAGAGAGGTACGCAGCCCTTGGCCAGCTAAAAGCCTTCATTTCCCCCAAGGAAATCCTTTTCTTCCCTTCTCCATTCTCTGAAAACGGCTAAAAATCTCTGAGCTCCCAAATGAGACTAGATTTCTGCTTTATTGTTATTTAATCCTTGAGCAATACCTTGCCAAAATGGTAGTGTATTTCAATGTCAAGTCAGTAAGATCTTCTTGAATACAGTAAGCTATGATGGAGAAGAAATATTTTTGAGGGGTTTTATCTGTAATAATCTTCTACTTTTAAGCCCAGTGGAATAATTATTAATTAATGAATACTGGCATTTTATTTAAATGCAAACTGCCACAAAACATGGTACTTTTCTGTGAAAAAAACAGTAAAGGACCTGGATGAAAATGTTAACTAAGAAAGTGTCCTTTCTTGGCACAAGAGAGTTAATGCTTTCATTGAAAGTAGAGGTACTTAGGACATGCCTCAGAAAAGCTCCTGAGTGTATTTTTATATGCTGAAGGCTTCAACTTTCTGTTAAGTCAGAGTCACAGGCAATAGCTCAGAGGCTTTCTTTCTTCAGGTTACCTACAAAGTTCAAGAATAACTTGGATTTGCTGTTTGTTGTGTAAATGTCTCATATATTTGTCATGCCTTAACATATGTATTTTCAAAAGGATCAAGCTGAAAATATGACCTGAAGTATTAAGAAGGTAACATTACTGGCCTCCAGATATCTCTGATGTTTTACATTATTATTCCACCACATATATATATATTTTTAAGTAACATTCTTCTATAAAAAAATACATAATATATTGCTGCCTTTTGACCCTTGCATTATTATAGAGCATAAAGATTTTTTACTTAAGGAGACAGGATTTAATTAAAAGTATAAGGTAGGGTAGAATAGAAAAAAAAGAAAGTGTGTTATGCTAATTTGCTCAATTGTTCCAAAGACAACAAGTGAAAATACTAAGTTAATACAGCTTGTGTCACTGTACCATTTTTATCCTATTAACAAAGGACATTAGCATAAAAGCAGATGTACTGTATAACCCTGCTCTTCTATTGCTGCGTTAAAAGTGGAGAATTGAATAAAATCGGCTAGAAAACTATTCGATGGCTTTAAAAAAAACAGTAATTTGTTAGTTTCTTGTTAATGCCTAAAATGATTTTGCTTCTGTGTTAGTATTGCCTTCATGATCTCTTTCCCTTTTAATTTCTGCAGTGCTCCTAGCTCGCGTGTGTAGCCACTTCCCTCCCCTCCAGCACCCAAAATAAACTCACTGCTGACTCCCCTGGCACGGGAGTCCCCATTTTTGTCCACTTTTGTGCGCTAATTTAGTGGGAGTGCCAAGGGGAAGCAACACACCGTGAAACTCTGGCCAATTATCTGCATGCCTTTCATGTGTGGTCAAGTGCAAGAGGCAAAGCAGAGTAAAATCCAGTTTCCAAAGAGGGCAGTTGGATTTGTGGCATGAATAGCTTGTTTCCTACAGTACCGGTTGCATTTTTTTGTTGTTTCCCTCTACATTCTAGTTAAAATTAATTAAAATTCTCACTCCAAAGAGCTGTTGAAGAGAGGCACATGCTATCCTTCACACATGATGACCTGAGGATGGCAAACAACCTTAGTCACCATCGCATGTAGCGTTATGCAGAACGGAAAATAGTGTATTTAAGGAACAACTTAAGTGAAACAAAATGAGAGAAAAAAAAGGAGCAGCTTGCAAAAATCTTTGTGAGAGAGTGTCACAAATTATGAAAAGAAATGGTGTACATTGGGAATGTTTGCTGCCTATGTATCTTACCTCAAAGTGGGGTGTCATTCCCCTTACTGATGTAACAGCTTAACAATGTCATTTTCCAGGTTCGATAATCTGTAGGGAACAAATTACCTAATGTCTATACATTACCTAGTGTCTCAAGCTCAGCCATTCCCCAAGCGTTAGCAGAAAATCTGAAACTCTGGGCCTGAAACTTGTTTTTCTTATTCCAAAGTAGCAGCTCCGCAGCCCCAGTTTTAATCCTGAAACAGCAGCCAGTTAAGATCAATGGGACATACTTTGCACCTATGAATTCCCCAGTATCAGAATAGCCTAAGTAAGTCATAGAAATGAAGACAATTATTAAAGTGTGTCAGTTAAATTTTACAGCAACAGCTTCCCTTCATATTTAATTGCCAGGTAGACATTTGACCTGTGTAGAATATGATATAACCATTGCACAAGAGAACTTTCTCTGATGAAGTAAGGATCTGGAGTGAATAGTTATTGTGTAAGAATTTAATCCTCTTGATTTGATGGGTTTTGCAACAGTTAAATGAGCTTAAGAAACCAGTGAAGCTTTAAGGTCACACTCTGAGGATGGAATATGCCTCAGTGAGGAGGAGAATTCCTGTGTGCCTTTAGGAAAAGAAGTTTCCTTTGCTTTCTTGGGCTGAGGAACCCTTTACTGCCACATGGTGTATCACTGGCATCCACCACATTTGGGACTTTTTTACATGAAATTATGCAAAGAAAATCCTATTATGTACAATATGTTTAAATACTGCTTTTCTGAAATTAAACATTCCTCGAACTCATGTGAGTGAAAGAACAAATCTTCAAGGTTTTGAATAGCTGTATAAAATCATCAATTTTACTCTTCGTAAGCAATCAAAAAAATAGTCATCGGAAGCAACATATTACCTTCCATCATATGAAAGTACTTCTATATACCAATTATTATCCCGAGGAATGAGATGATATTGAAAATGTGTTGGCTAAACAAGAACAAATACATTAATCTCAGGAATGCCAAAAGAAGCATGCATTGATACCAAGTCTTGGAAAACAGAACAGCATATGATTAGTTCAGGAAAGGAATATGATTCAATTTTTGTTATGTAACAGAATAAAAACATTTAATGGTGGAAGAAATAATAAATACAAGAACATAAGCTGTTGAAGAACAAGACAATTTGCAGAAACCCACAGTAGGATTATGGCTTCATCTTCTGCATCCTGCAGCCCCTGAAGCTCTGACTTTGACATTGGTGCTTTTCTTGTGACACATCGTTGTGTCCATCCGTAAGAGTGTCTGTCACCCAAGACTGGTAGAGGAGAGTGGATTCTAATATTGTCCAACTAAGAAAGAAATAAAGACATGGAGATAACATTCATGCCTTTTTATCTGGCCGAAGACAACATTTTTACTTATCAAGAAATTTAATCCATGGAGATTTGTGTAGAAAGCAATTTTATAACTCAAGCTTTTGAAAAAAATAAGAAATTGCAGTTCAGCACTGCTTCCAAAATGTCATCTCCTTGACCTCTTCTTGCAAACACACATGCACATGCCCACAGTGGTTTTGTCATACAGACATAAAGTAATACTGATTTCCCTTTAAAGAGAACCGAAAATGGAAAGTGAATAAATGTTGTTAGACCAGCTGCAACTAGGTTTCCCTCAATCTGCCCCCTTTTAGTTTGTTCCTTTATACTCCAGAAAGGTCCCCTTTCTCCCCTTAAGAAAAATGAGCGAAGAAAATCAGGAGCTAAAATGTTCCTTATTTAGCATTTAGAGCATTAGCTCTCATGCCTGAATATGAACCTGTCAACTTAATTCTACTTTGTGGGAGGGATGCTTACTAGTTTGTATTCAGGTTTTCTTTTCCACCACATGCTGTGTTCTGAAAACGTATTATCTATATAAAGATTAATAAATAGGATTTCTTTCCCATGATGGAAATAAACATTGGTTTCTGTGCCAAAGGACTCTCCAAAAGCTAATTCCAATCTTACTCCACTTTGTATTATTTTAATTATAGAGTGTGTTCCAAAGGTATTAAATGATTGATTTATAGTTAGAATATGTCCATAGTTCCTATATATTTTATATGTATATTTTTATCTAAGTGCTTGTTCTGACCCTGCACAATTCTCTCATGATTATGCATCTTCGTCACACAAGCAGGGGGGAGGCCACGTCACTAACCTGAGGTTTTGCTTGCTTCACTGAAAGTTTTGAGGCTGGAAACCTGCAGTGACCAAGGCCATATGCTGTGCCACAAAGCTGAACAGAAACAAGCCTTTCCAGGCAGTTTTTTCCCCAAACACTTAAAAGACAACAGGACAAGACACTGGAGCCCAAAGGCTTCTGAACTGTCTTAACTGTGGCGAAACGCTCAGGTAGGCTGATACAAGGTGAAAAACAAAACAAAACAAAAATAAACAAAACTCAGCAAATCCTTAAGATAGGCATGCTTGGGAGAACCTGCGAGTGTGATGGCATCATGCTCATCTTCACGACAGTCAAGGCACCGTGCAGCGCTGGGCTCCATGGCCAGCTGCACACAGGGGTGTGATTCCACATAAATTCCTTTATAATAGGTAAAGTGCATGTGAATTTAATCTCCTGGGGTTACTGAGCCTCTGACTTTCTTCGCCAATTAATAAACCATGGTTTGTCTGCTTAGGTTTCTTGTCTTTCAGCCACATTTGTTGTCACTAATGACCTCTTCTCTACCCAGCCTCTTGGACATAAACCCCGTATTTTCTCATTTTCACTCAGACTGACACAATAGTTGCTTTCAGGAAAAATGGTCTTTAATTAATCAACTTATTAGCAGATGTTCTCCCCAGGCTCTAATTTTTGGTCTAAGACTGTATTCCACTTTCCTTAGGGGAGAATTTAAGCCTGGTGAAAAATCAAGCTGTAAGAACTGAAATCCCTTCCTTCTCTTATTGCAAACTTTACCTCGTTGCTCCACCGGAGTGTTTTGATGCTGTAAAAGATTAACTGTTGAGCAGGCAGACCTTGGGGTCTCTGCTGTGAGTACCAATTAGCGCACCTTCTGATTAATGTGAGGCTCATTTACAGACAAAAGAAATTAGGAACACCAACGTACTCCCACAGTGATTGCCAAGTGGCCAGGTAATAGTAATAGCTCTTACTCATCCCTTGCCTTAAGGAAAACTGGGGCAGAGAAAAAAATGGAGCAAAACTTCCCCAAAATTAAATCTCTCCCCTGAATCATTCATTTTCTCCTCTGCAGATCATAATTTCACAGCTGTCTACATATAGAGATGAAACATGTTGTAGTTAACTGTCAATCAATATAAGGTCACAGGCTGTGGCTGCCCAAGAAGGAAAAGAAATGTTGTCCAGAATTTGTGCAGATTTACTTCTGAAGCTATTAAGCAGTTCTCCTTACTGCAGATTTATACAGCTACTAAAAGCAGCGCCTAATCTTTCTTGCCAAAATTAATGAATGACTCAAGCTTATTTACATATCTACTGCTCTTCTTCTGTAGTAATTTGATCCAGCATCTTTGTGCCGTGTAAAATAACAGTAAATGAATTGGGAAACATAGGGAACACTTTTCCCTCTTTGTTTCCTCTTGCCACTTCTGCACTTTAATTAGGCTCACTAATGTGTCTGAAATGGCAGATACAGAGAAAACAAGTCAGCAGCAAACTCCCATCCTGATGCTGAGGGTCAGCTGAGCTTTTGCGTGCACATCAGCAAGAAGAAATCACAGCCTGAGCTAGGAAATTGTGCTGGGATTGTGCTAATACCAATGAATTTAGGTCCCTGGGGTGCTTCGTAGCACAGCGTGGATCCTTGTCTTGCAGATTTCAGCATTAGTCGTTAACAATCCTCCTCAGTAAAAAACATGGGTACTTAATTGGCTGTGGTCACATCCTGACATCCTGACCCCTATGATGCTACTGAAGTTTGTAATGAGGGCATATCTGTCTAGAGTCCATACATTTTAAGGTCCCATCTCCAAGGCTGTAAACAATAATTCTGTATTTAGAACAGGTGGCAGCTTTGTACCTATTGCATGCTAGCCAGGAAGGTAAATACAACAGTGTCATCGTTACTGTGGTGTTACTGAAATTCTAGTATAGCCCAAAGTTGTCATAAAAGGAAGGACTACCTTATGCTAAATAATGGACAGGAACAGGAAAAATGATTCTACTCTGAATGATTTGCAGTCTCTTCGTAACAGAGTGAAAGGTAATGCATCATTTAGGAAAGATGTATAATAACAACACTCTTGAAGAAAATATCAGATGTGCTGGTTTTTGTAGCATAATGTGGTACATACAACTGGATCTATTAACTTGCATGTAAACATGCAGTCTTTGGTGTGCATGGACATCCTCAAAGCCAGAGCCGTGAGCTCTGGGTCAGAGCAAAATCAACAAAATGACCTTGCCTTTTTTCCTTTTTTTTTTTTTTTTTTTTTTTTAATGAATTACAGTTCATGGATGAGAAAACAATGAAAAAGAGCTACAAAAACACTCAGAAATGCTTGCGTGTTTAAAATCATTCTTCAGGTAATGTTTATACCAGGCAGAATAGTTGCAATGATGCATTTTAAATGTCTATTATGTTTTATGTTAGGATCCTGCCAGATTTCAAAGACCATTTCCCAGTGGACTAACTCAGTACTGGCATTGTCTTATGAATATGTCAGCTGTAATGCATCGCATTATATTTAACACAAAGATCCCATTGAGACTGAATTCCGCCTTTTCCTCCCACTCCTCAGGAGCAGGGGCTGAATCAGGGAGGGTCCTGGCCCCAGTCCATACCATGTTTAGGATACGTGCATGCTGCGTGCTCCCAAAAGGGCCTCATGTTCTTGCTCATTCCCGGCTTCCCTCTGCCTTATTGAGCAGTGCTGCGGAGCCGAGTTGGTGTCCCTGCCAGCTGGGGACAGCTGTGTTTCCTTGATGGATGAAGCAATCCCTTCCTGATACTCTGTGGGAGCCCGGATTTACTGGATCATATCCTCAGCTGGTGTAAATCACCCTGAGCCCATTAAAATTAACGAAGGTGCACTGATTTACTCCGAGGTGGCTACCACAGAATCAGGTCATTAATGACACCTAATGCCATCATATTTTTACACCACCACACACCTCACAAAAAACAGGTTTGAATGGTTCACAGCCATTTAGATGCCCTGGAAAGAAAAGGGGTATGAAATGTCCCATAATTCCTGTACCAGCCACTCATTTCTGGAACTGTTGGTCAAAATTTGAATGCTACGAGTGAAGAAAGACTTTAAAAAAAAATAACATTCAACCAGCTTTCAAGGGAGCTAAAAAATGCACACACATTCAAGGACTTTGCACTACACCGTTCACAGCCAACAGATTTCCGTCTCAGAAAACAAGATATTTGAGACAGAGATTTCAGCTGATCTCCTTGAGACAGAGATTTCAGCTGATCTCCTGTGACTGATGCATTGACATTTGCAGGAATCCTCACTCTCTCCCATCAATTTATTATTCATCTTTCACCATTTATCCAGGGATTGCTCAATACGGTCTACAAAGCTTCTTAAGGTTATCTTGTGCCGTACGTTCCCTATTAGTATTCACCCTTCAGACTCTGTATTGTCATTGAGTAATTTCACATTTTGGCCAAATCATCTATGAGTTACAACTGGGAAATGTTTTATCCTGGGAATTACCGCGCTTGCAGTTCTGTGCCAAGTAGATAATTGTAGCAGGATATTGTGAGGTGACTGCAGGGGTAAGTACTCTGTTGTTCTCTCCTCCGTATCCTGCATGAATGCAAACCAAAATCAGATGTGCTTTCTCAGGCATAATTTGAGTCCTTGAACAGATTGATATTCTCAGAGGCCAAATCAAACACAATAAATCCAAAGCACTCCTGACTCCCTCTTACCCTGAGGCATACAAATGACAAGTTTGCACCTGCAAAATGAAGCACCTATAACTGATCACTGCGCTTTTCACAGTTTTACATTTCAAATGATCCTGCGCCTATGCTCCAATATCTCACCAAGTCAATACTTAATGCTGCTTTTGCTCCTTAAGCCATGATATGAATAGAGTTGGGTGGATAAAGATGACTTCAGGGCAGGAGTTTAACTCACAGAATCTTTATTGCTAGTGATAAGATAAAAGACAGAGGGAAAAATAGCTTCTCTCAGTTCCCTGGATAAGTTTATAATGCTAATTACTTAAAATTGAATCTTTTTCCTCATTATTTTATTAGTGCGTTCCAATCACTTTAGTCTGGAAATCTTTGAGATATAGCAAAATCTTGTAGTGCCAATTTCTGCATTAAAAAAATATAAGGCATGGTGTTGTTTGAATGGATCCCGAGTTTTAGCTGCATAATCAGCAAATCCATGGATTTTAGAAATCCAGTATGCACATATCATAAATTCTCTCAATTTTTCTGGTCTTTTTTTTAGGTACTTTGTTTCTTCACCTTAATCTATTCATAAAATTAAAACTACAAGGGCTATATTCCTCTTTTCTTTACAGGTGATATGAAGCAAGAGCTAGTGCCATAAGCTTATTTGTAAAATCATCTAAGCCCTATTTTCAGTGAGATTTTTAATAATTGATAGTCCATGCTGATAAACTGGCTCTCTTTCTTTCCTGGAGAACGGGCTCTGTCATTTTTCAAGTACAGAGTCATGAATATACAGCCCTTGTCAATTACTTACTTTATACCGTGATACTTGCTGGAATAAAATATTTTATTATTGGTGGCGGTGGTTTTAGCTTTTTGGATTTCATTTGTTTGATTTTTACCTGAAATTCAGAGGGGAGAATTTTGCAAATGCCCCCACACTGTCTTTTGTTTCCCCAGCCATTCATTTTGTTGTGTCGTCCTGGTACCAGGTTCTCAGTGTGATGGTGGATGAGTTGCTACATATTTAGGTTACGTGCCATCTGGAGTCTCATGATAGCCAGCTCCTTGGAGGGTGTTTCATCCTGGCTGTTGAGTCTGCACTATGTGTCACAGCTGACAACACGGCCCTCTTGGATATTGCAAGACATTGCAATCCGTTTTTCTGGACTGCTGCTTGGCTTAGGTTTTACATACCTAAAGATCCTTTAAGGGCAACCATTTGGGAGAACTCGCTGTTCTTGGCACAACATGTGAAAACGCCATCACTAAGAGAAGTTCTGTTCTCGCAGACCTCACTCCAGGTGTGCTCAGGATACATCTCTTCTAGTGCCAGGACCCATCCTCAGGTGTAATCCAGTCTTAGTGGGAAAATCACCTCCCTGCTTTGCAATCAGCAGCAGCTGAGGGCTATTCTTTGCTCTCTGTTTAAACCAAATTTTGCAGCCTTTGAAGTGACACTACTGTGAAGCAGGGCACTGCAGGTTGCCAGCCAAGGCTGCCAAGTTGTAGGATGCCAAGTTATTAAGAAAGAAATGTATATCTGGCAACCCAGCATCACTACCAAGTACAGTAGAGCATGTGCACTGCAATATTGACTTATTATTTCTCTTGGCACAGTTGCTGAGTAGGATGCTGTAGAGCATCATAACTAGGAACTCAGTGTTTACCCAGATCCCCTTTGTGCTTGATGTTTTATGAATACAGGACAGCGAAACTGTCTCTGCCATCACGACTGGAGAACCTCTCCAGTTTCCTTTGTCATCCGTAATGTCGGAGAAGCCTGTGAGCATCCCATGATCCCTGTCACTGCATAGCCTCAAGCCTGTCCTCCTCCTCTGGGCAAGAAGTGGCTGCCCATCCACCCAGCCCTGCAGAACAAGAAACTCTTGCTCCTTCATGCACACCACACAGCTCACGTGATGGCATCTCAGCTGTCTAGCCCCAGGCTCAGACACCCTGGGGAGCATGAGGATGATTCATTTCACGTCTGCAGCAGTGTCCCAGCTCTATTCCCTGGAGGGGATGAGAGTAATGTGTGCATGGATGCCAGCATCCCATCAGGCTGAGTTGTGTTAACATCCAGCAAAACCCATCACAGAGCCCTCAGAGGAGGATGGGGCTTCAGGATGAACAGGAGCAGTGCTGATCACCAGCACCAAAGGGGATGCCTCCTACAGAAGCTAAAAAGAGAGGATTAATCACAGGGTTATCTGAATTCCTTGCCTTTTGCTCTGCAGTCTGGCTTAACCTTTCTTCAGCCTGGTTTGCGAGGTGCAGACCTGAACCACAACTCACCTCTGCCAAGCCACGTCCAGACCTGGCCATTCCTAGCAGGTACATCTTCATTCATGTATTCGCACATATGTGTTCCTGGGGGAACCACAAACTCTTTTTTGAAACCATCTCCCTGAATTCATTGAGTCCAGGATTAAGACTGTGTCTGATCTCATCAACACATTAAATATTACGCTTATCACACAGGTAGCAGCAATAACTCTAGGATAATTAATTACCTCAGGTACTTGAGCTCTCAGAAAACTCTACAGTGTTTCTGTAAGTCATTAATATAATTTAACTGTACAGCGAACACAACAAATTAAAATACAGAAACAAATCAATCCTTTTTTTTTTCTGTTTATTAGACTTTCAGTTTGTCATCATCGTTAGCAAGTATGAGTCATCAGAGCTTGTTTATATTGCTCATGCAGGTAGTTGCCGTAGCACTTGGGATGCTGCATTTGCAGTCTGAACGCGTAGTATTGGCTTTACTAGGGACAGCTTACAATGCTGATCTTTAAATACTTTCACTTTTCTGTTGTTTTCCAATTTTTTTTTAATACAGAACTCCCTTGGGAATTTTCATAGATAAAAACCTGTTAAAAGACAATGGCATATTAATATCTATTAGCATGTCATCATGATATATCAGTATCTAGTAATATTTTTTAGTATTTTTAACTCTCTGAGCATCAAGACATCAATTAAGCTTAAATAAATTAAAAATATCAATCCAGTTTCTCCATCAGTATGACCTGTTACAGCTACAAAAAAAGGCTGAATTTCCTTCTAGTAAGCACAATGCCACACTGATTTACACTGTTTTATTTGGCCAGAGTATCAAGGCTGCAGAAGATTTGTATTGCTATCAGAAGTGAGTCGGGGTAGGCTTCAGTTTGACTAAATCCAATCCAAGCCCACATAAAATTCACCTAAGCATCAAAGAACAGTCTAATCCACCTGCTTTCCATTACCACCTTGTAAGGCACCTAAATCATAGAATCATAGAATCATTATGGTTGGAAAAGACCTTCAGGATCATCGAGTCCAACTGTAAGTCCCTCAACACAAAGTAAGTGCCTCATCTAGAGCTTTCTTTAACACTGCCAGGAATGGTCACTCCAGCACCTCCAGGGCAGCCTGTTCCAATGCTTCACTATCTTCCCGTGTAGAAAAGTTTCCTAATATCCAACCTAAACCTCGTCTTGTACAACTTGAGGCCATTTCCTCTTGTCCTAGGCACAAGGCACAAATCCACTGGGGTGCTCTTCAAGCATTTAATTGGCAAGTGTAGCACATCCTCCCCTTGTGCCCTGAAGGTATGGGACAGATTGACACTTCTTGGAGTTAAATAGGCAGCTGCCCAAACTGCTTTGGTCTCCCAGAGACACCTGAGGGCCTGAGCACAGCTGGTCTTGGCCTTGGAACTGGGGTTGGCAACAGATTTGGTGTTGGCATGGATGTTGGCCTTGGCATTGGTGTTGGCCTAGGCATGGGTGTTGGCAATGCCTTTGGTGTTGGCATTGATGTTGGCCTCGACACTGGTGCTGGCTTTGGCGTTGGTGTTGGCAATGCCTTTGGCATTGGCCTTGGTGTTTACAGAGGCCACGACACCTCTGCCTTTCCTTCCATCCCCTGTGACTGAGGCCAGACGGTCAGGCTCTCAGGAGACCTGTGGACAACCTTCCTTGGGACATGAAGCAGGAGCCTTCCTAATCCTGACACAGCCCTACTGCAGGGACACAGCGAAGGCTGAAGGGCCCCATCTGCACAGAGGGACCTAAAACCAACAGCTCTTTTCCTGGTGCTTGAAGGAGGAGGCAGGACTGCTGTAGGTTTGACAAAACTTGTATAGCTGAGAAGGGGGCTGATCAAGGGAGAGTCTTCATTTCAAACTCCCTCCCCAAGAAGCAGTGTCGGTTAAGGTGGATTTCTAACTTACGATTTACCGTCTGTGGTTAAATCCACTGTGCATGTGGACACATGTGTGTGTGTTTTGCTTTCATTTCCTTTATAAATTAGATTTAAGACAAATGGTATTCCTTGTACACTGCTTCCGTTACCCAATTATCTATAATTTCTCTTTAACAATCATTACAGTTCAGTCCCTCTGGATTTCTGCTAGCCTAATATTCATTAGCGTATTTGCTCACACTTGAGGAGAAAAAGATAGAAAAAAATAATTTAAAAAAAAAAAAGAAAGTGAAAGAAAACCCTAAAATAAGTGGATATTGCAGGGTTTGTTTAAGATCGAGATTCAGCTGAAGGCAGAGCTTATAACAAAACAGTTCCTAATTCTGTGTGTACAAGGCAGATGGCAAGCCGGGGATTTCTCCCATTCTCCTGCAAAACCCAGGGGATCTGTGTAGCCAAAGCAATGCAGATCTGTGTGGGTAATAGTGTCACAGGCTTTGGGGGAGCACACGGGGCAGAGCACGAAGGCCAGTTTGGCACACAGCAAACCTTTGGGAGCATCTAAACTGCAGACCCCTGAGAGACAACGCCAGGCAGTGCTGGAATTGGGACAAAAATGCTTTATTTGAAGACGTGTGCATCCCTCCAGTGTGTGCGTGGCAAGCTGAGAGCCTTGAGAAGTTTCACACCCACTATACATTGGGGTCTGTGCTCTGTATGAGCATGTTGATTTAGCTCAGTGGGAAGGTATGGAGAACGTGCCGGGACAGAGAAAAATATTTCTGGAAACCACTTCTGAGGAGCCATTCAGGAACATTTAGACATACTTTTAGAACTTTTAGAAAATACCAGAAATGCCAGCTTTGACAAGATTGCCTTTGCCTGCAGCCCAGGGAAGACTAGGAAGAAAGCAGAGTATTCAGAGAGCAGCCCTCTCCTCAGACATTTCTTTTTCTCCTCAGAGTAAAATTCTCTTCTAAGGCCCACAAACCTATCATTTGTGCACTGTAATTTGCCTTCCATAATTGCACCACAAGTTACACAGAGCTTGGGTTTCTAGTCTTGGCTTTCTTATTGCTTCCAACCAGAAACGAGAGCAGGAAAAAAAGAAAATTTCTTCTCCATCTTTTTTTTTTTCTTTTCCTTTTTTCTTTTTTTTTTTTTCCTTTTTTTCTACTTCAAAAATAAAGAAGTTGCTGCTTCTGGTGATGTGTTTGCATTGGTGGGGTTATGTTTGCCCAAACTATCCCTAGCAGCCAAAAAGGTCCTGTGTGCAATACATTACCTTTACACTACAGAGTGGTGAAGAATCAGCAAATACAAAGAATCAGACATTTGCTTAGAATAAGGGAAAGAGTGTCGTGCTTAAACACTCTTATCACTCTCCTGGGTTTTTGACCAATTCTGTAAAATCTGTCCCCACTCCCTGGCCTGCCTTGCTCCCTTCTGGAGAATTAAAGGCATATTAATTCTGGAGAATTAAATGACATAATATGGGTCGAGAAGCTAAATGGTGATAGAAACTGTTTTTCAGGACCCCTTGGTCCTAGCAGGGGATTTTAGTAAGCTACTGAGGAAGTTGTTTTGCACATGTTACGGAAATAACAGAGAAATGAGACGTACAAATGTACATATCAGGCTTTCAGTCCTTGAGGCCATTTTCAAAATTATAACATGCAGCATAAGGATCCTTTTCCTTTCTTTACAATTCTTAAAACAGTTTTCAAGCATGGGTGCTGACAATGTAGGCAATTCCCTCTGCTATTCTGTCAAGATCCTGGAATAGTTATTATCAGTTAGCTACATTTGATTTGTTTCTCCCCAGTCCCTCTCATTTGCTGTATGCTTCTCCATCACATTTCTCATCCTCCTTATTTTGCTGCTTATGAGCAACTCCCCACCCCATTCCATCTTCCTATGGGCCTAACACCTCTCCATCCAGCACGAATCTGGGTTGAGCACCTACATGAGGGCACAAAATGCAATCCAGGCAGCCCTGCCCCAATTCCAGCACAGGAATCATCCTCCCCATGCTCTTCCCCCCCAAACCTGGCTCTCCTGTGTTGTACAAACACTAGCAACAGTGAGAAGCTCAGCTGCACTGGTATTACCTTTGCTTTTCTCATATCTTCCTGAAGCCACCCCGATCATACATATTGTATTATATTGTATTGTATTTCTTTGCTGTCTCTTACTTTTCTAGATCTACCTACAGAGGCAAAATTTAGGTCTGCTGATAGACCTCTCCAAGCTCTCTAGGTCCTTTATTTCTGCAGTTCCACACCTCTGTGAAACAGTAGATGTTGGGCTACTGCGGTACATCCAAAGAGGTACCCAGAGGACTGAAGCTTTAGGATGTAGCTGCAGTTTTAGGATGTTATGCCATCATGATTTCAGTACACACAAGTAGTGTTTGTCAAAACCAAGAGAAGCAAAATCATAGCGAAGGACGAAAAATCTGGAGGGTCTGTTCAGTCTCCTGCTAACCTTTGCCTCAGCCCTGATGTTTGGTTAGTTAATTGCCTTGTGAGAGAGAGGAAAGAGACTTGAGGGCTTCGAGAGCGTTAGACAAAATCCTTGGCTGATGTAGACTACTGAGCACTGTTGCAACACTGTCATCCCATTGATAAACACAGGGAGATACAGGAAACCGAGCTGGGACAAGAGGAGAAGCCAGGCCCTCTATTTTGGGTTAGTCACTGTTGGAAGAGTCTCCAAACTCCAAAAAGGGAGTAAAGAACCAAGAGGGGGCAAAAAGACTATCAGTGTTTTGGTGAAAAAGGCTCAGAGAACTGCCACAATTTTTATTTTCCCTCCACCTGTGAAATTGCTTCTCTAGCCCACAATTACCCATGGCAGCAGCAGCGGCTTGTTCCTACGGAGCAGCTGCTAAACGGTGTCTTCCAGGCGAATCTGACAATAGTTATCGTGCAGAGGGCTCTCTTACATCACGTGGCAGCTCCAGGTTGACATTAAGCATCATGCAATTAACCTGTCATTATGTCTCCATCCAAAATTAGCATTCATAGTCACTAATGGGGATTCGTGACCTGTTTTTTGAAACAGAAGAGCAGAGTGTACTTTCTAAAAGAACACACTTGCAGTATGATTTTCTAAACGGTATTTGAAAAATGTTGTAATTGGGTTAAAAAAGGCATTTGATGCTCTGACCCCCTTCAGAAACCTTCTGTGTTGTGTAGCCTCTACCTGTTTTTTTTTTCCTCTTGCCAACCTTTGAGAGAAGAGATGCAGAAGGGAGGTACTGTTTTTTTTCTTCTTTTCTTCCAGACAAAGATTTTCAAAGGTATAGTCATCATTTATTCAGATATAATATCAGCAAAAGATCATTTTCCTGTCTTTTTAACCCTACAAATGATGGAGGGAATAACAATTTTTGAAAAGAACAGGAAAAAAAGAGTAGGGGCAATTGCCCTGAACATTCAGAGAATTCAGAGTAGTACAGACTTATTTTCCTATAGAAAAAGTTTAGCCTGTAAATCAAATCAACTGTGTGCAGTGTATATGTATGGAGAAAGTGGGAGAACAAAAGATAATGCAAACGGCCTGTTAAAACCACTCGTCCTAACCTCATGAAATGCCTGACAAACTCATCCTATTCAAGTAAGTGATTTATAAGTGACACATGGTTATGATAAGGACAGCAGTTCTGTAGAGATATTTTTGCACATATTCATACGTGTGTGTGTGTGTTCCTGTGTGTGTGTGTGTAAAAACACATAGGAAAATCTGGCTATAATCCAGCATGAAAAAGCGTCCTCTGTCCTTGCAGTGACCAGTGCTTTGCTAGGCAATAAGGTAGGTTGAGCGATTTATTACAGAAATTCTGTTTGTATTAGAAAAATCACTTCTGGAACTTAAAATCACAGATTAGCACAGCCTGAAGCATCTCTGTCAGGAGCAAAAGCTTTTCTTCCACTGCACAAAGTATCCAATTTCTTCTGAAAAACTCCAAGAGGAGCTTGTTTGTTTTTTACCAGGCTTCCTTTTATTCAAGGAAATGCTAACAATTTTACTCCTGCAGAGCAGGGGAACAGCTCAGCCATGCGATCAAGGCTCCAGCACGGTGCAGGCCGAGGATCCGGAGCCACTCCGGAGGCAGATGTCAGAGGAAAAATCCAAGGAAGTGCAGCTGCGCTCCCAAGGCACCTGGGAGGGCCAGGATGCGCAATGACATTGAGCAAACAAAAATCCAAAGGACTGCAGCCTTGGAAAATCCTCTGAGGATTGGAAAACTGGCTATTTTGGGACACTGGAAAATAGATTAGGAAATCGACTATTGCCTTGGAAATTTGGGTTTAGAAAACCCTTGTTTGTGATGGCAGCTCCACCCAAACACGAAGGTCATGCTCAGGTTGTGACGCAGGGCTGGACATGCTCATGCCTAACCTGAGGAAGAAGAGGAGGCACGTCTTCATCTTGCTTGGATCTGGCAGCTCGTGGCCAGTTAATTCAGATTTGGGCTGTAGCACAAAGAAGACCTGCGCACAAGGGCAATTCAGCTGCAAAGCAGCAAGTGAAAGGTTGATAAGGAAGGTGACTCATGGTAATTTACTGCTGCTTGGATCATCAGGAGAGGAAAAGCTCAGGAGGGGAATTCTCAAGAGAATTCCAGGTGTTAGGAAATGAGAGTGGACTGCATGGGGATGTTACCAGGATGGACATGTTTGACAAAAGAAGAAACTTGGAGAGGTCTGCTGGTGGGCTTGCAAATTGTGCATGGAACCAAACCTGGCGCTGGGCCCTCTCCAAGCCTGCAGGGCCCTCTTGATGTGATGTGCATGAATGAGTTGTCTTTCTTCCTCTTGCCAGCTGATTTATTTCAGTAAATTCTCACCATGCAGCATCAGCAGTTCTCACCGTGTTGCCTGAGGGAATGCATAAATCCTGGGGAATGGCTATTGGGGGTCATGGCACATGTATCTATAAGATCAACCTGTAATTGAGTCCAGCATAACTCACGATTATCTTGTCACAAGGAATTTAAGGTGGGCTGAAACTGTTTGCTTTGTCATTATTTTTGGGGGGAGGGGGATATTGTGGTAATATGGATCATCATAAACTGCATCGGGCCGGGATTTATGAACACAGCCTGGGTGTCTGGTTCCTGCTAGGGGAGGGGATGCAGCAAGGAAATGCAAGGAAGCAAGAGTGTTTGTTGAAAGAGCACCAAGACAATGGAAATTCAGAGCATCCTTTGTGGCTCACAGGACGGGTGGCTCTCCAGTACAGCTCAGCATCCTGACGTCCTAAACAGGAACAAGCCTCATGCTGTGAGACAGCCTGGGAATGGCGCTGCCAGCTGGTGCATTGCTGATTTTTCATTACAGACTTTTTCTATATATTTCTGTTTTGTTTTGCAGCTCTATCACTGGTGATGTTTCGGGTGCTTCAATAGCAGTAATATTAACAGTGCAAAATATTGCCACGTTAAAAAAAAAAAAAAAGAGGTAAGGGTGCTGATAGTCATAAGGAGAGCAAAACCTTTGTAGATGTATGTCAGCACCTTCTCTTTTGGTGATCCAAACAAAAATCTCGGTGCAAAACCAGCAACTGAACTCTGTCACCAAGAAAAGAGCTTATTTCTGCAAAGGAGCAATGCTCAGAAAGCATAAAACTTGTCACCTGAGAAGGCCACCCCTCCAGTACCCATTCAGTGGCCTGTTAGTGACATGGTTTGGTCTCTACTAGCTGTTTGCTTCCACCTTCCCTACCTACCGTTGATATCAATTAGCTCAGATCTGTTCTTGCTGCTGCTGCTGTTTTGTGCTTTTAATGCGTGTTTCTGTTCTCTGCAGGCTGGGACCAGCTGCCTCTGTCTCAAGTGCTGTTCATGTTTATGAATGAGCTGCTGCATGCAATCAGCAAGCGTACAGGAAAGCAGAGCAATAGGTAACACAGAAGATACTGGTTCATTCCTCCGTGCTGCTCTTTTGCTGCTTAATTAATTTTTCTCTCAGCCTTCCTAGTTATAAAACTTGGCCATGAATGCCTTCAGCTAGAGGAACGTGGTGGTGTTTTCCTTTTTTTTTTCTTTCTTTCCACTTTTTATTTGCATGCTTTCTGCTCCAGCATGTGGTAGATAGATATTTCCCCATTGTTCTTCAAGTTCTTGCAAGTCCACCTGACATGTAGCTATTTCTGGGTACTTGGCCTGCTGCACACCACAGCCATCACCAATGAACATGTTAGGGCTCAGTCCCATGGGCAGATCCTCCTCCCTTAGAAAGTCACTCTGCATAAGCAGATCCGTGATGTCTATGTCCATGCCCTTAGCCTGCAGCAAATGCCAGGCATCCAGTTTGCTTTAGATCACTCAGAAAGAGGGCTAAGTGAAAGTTGCGCTATTTTGCATTTCCCGTGGGCTCTGTGCAAGCAGCCTCTGCGGCTCATCTGCTGCATATTGATCCGTTACTGCTCTGCCTTGGTAACCTCAGCTGTGCTGGCATCCTGAGACCCAGGTGCATTAAGACCGTGAAAAACACATGCAAGTTTTTCTTTCTTTCACCCTGAATAATATATATGCTACCCTGTTTTCTGTGGTAGCTCTACCCTGCTCACTAAGCAGCTAGCTAGTCCTGATAAAGCTTCAGAAATATGTGCTATGTAGGGATATGACTTAGGCTTTTTTTCCTTCCTGCTAAGAGTGTTTTGGGCCCATTTGCCCTGCTCCTGTCAGTCTTTGCTTTGCTGTGATTTATCTTCCTATCATGTAGGTGTCTCTGTGTGAGATGTCCTGTTAGTGCAGCTCCCTTATGGCTATCCACATTCATGCAAACACTGGCTTGCATCTGGCTGGGCTGCCAGGAAAATGTCTGTGTGCAAGGGCTGATTTCTTTTGAAGACCTTTCTCTTTTACCTTTGTGTAGCGGCTCCCTGAAGAAGACCTAGGCTGGGATACAGCAACTTCACCTCTTCTCGCAGTGTGGCTCCTATAAAATAGTGAATGAAAACTTGGTAGCCTTCCCCCTCAGAGTTCACTGCAAGATCTTAGCCAGACTGTACTCCTCAAGCAAGGCATGGTTTGACTCACAGGTTAGTGGTACAAGCTTCAATCCATTGCAATGCCACCTGCTTCTACTGCAAAAGAATTTGAGTGATTCCTACACCCTACCATCCACAGTCCTCTCATATTTGCTAAAAGATCTGTTTTACTCTGTTATTATTTTTTTTCCTTTTTGCTTTCTTTTTCCTTTCTTCTTTTTCTGACAATAACTATGATAAATTGCTGCACTGAGAAGTAGAGGGGAAGACCACAAACCTAATTTTCCTCCTCCTCAAGTCACCCCTCATGGTTTTAACTGCCAGCCAGTCTGACTGCAGCCTTGCTATGCTTTTTGATTAATGTTAATTGAATAATATCAATAATAATATTAATAGGACATGAATAATTATTGAGACAATTGAGACATTGAGTCACTGTAAGTAATATTCTCCTCATTGTCAAGAGAGCTTGAGAACTTGCTGGGCTTTAATGAAAATCCCATATGGGGTCTTTAAAATAAACCCCCAAGTATCTTTTCAGCATGTTCTCCAGGGATAGCTTAGTATGTCATTTAAGTTGTCTACTTTTTTTTTTTTTGCACTTTTAATTCAAAGATGGAAATATTGAGTGAACTCAAGGGTTCGAGAGGGCCAGAGCAAGTGATATTAAAGGCTTTTCCTGGCCTTAAAACATATAAATGTATGAACAGGTCCTCCAGCAAGGTAAGAGCCAATCCACTTAGGCCTTACAGAGCTATATGAGCTCTTTAAGGTAATTTTAAATAAAAATTCCTTTTTTTTCTTTTTAATCCAAGAGAAAGCAAGCATATTCAACTTTGACCTGATTTGCTCAATGAAAAGGCATTGTAGCTGTTCCCTTCAGCAAAAAGTCAGTATTTTCTAAAAGGACAACTGAAAAACCTGTCTTCTAGTGACCCTCCTGAATTTCAATTGAAGTTTTCTTTTGTGAAATTGGTGTTCTCAGGAAGCTTTTTTCTAGCACACTCTCTGGTTCATTAGACAGCATTCGTCTCCTTCAGTGACTGCCTAACCTTCACTTTTCTTCTTCAATCCACAAAAGATTATGCAATTCTTATTATTAACACTTAACTTTTCATTCGATCCATGGATGATATATTGAAAAATATTATAATGAAAATAAGCAGCATATCGAATAAGGTTGCTAAGAAAATGAAAATGAGAAACTCATCCATCCATTCCATTATTTTATCTGGGCTAAAGGTCCTTAACGTCTGAGAATCAGATGTTCCACTGTGTGAGAAATGATCTTGCAAGTAGTGAGCCACAAGCCTTACAGGCCCTCCTCAAAAGTGAGGCCAGCGAGTCTGTTAGAAAGCACACAAAATGCCAGCATCAATGCCAGCGGGACCTGAACTCTAAATTGAACCAACAATGAGAACCATTCAAGGTTTTTAAAGAGTAAAATGATGATTTTTCAAACTCATCTTATCTGCTGTCTGATGTAGTTAAGAAAAAGCAAGTCTTGAAAATGCACATCAATTTGTATTGTTAAAGTTACTAACAGTTGTTAGCTACTAAAGCTACTAACTAGTTGTTAGTTGTTGTTGAAAGCAGACTGGTGTCATTCAAAAAAAAAAAAAAACACTGATAATCCCTAATAAAGGCCCTGATAATCCTTAATATAGGTACCTTACCTTTTACATCAAGAAAGAATGGGCAGTGGGGAAGAATTTGCACAGTAAAACATTCTCAAGCACATCTACATTTGAGTTGCTGAGGCCTATCCAGGCCTTAAGCTGTGTAACAAGAAGAAATTTAAACTATTCAGAGTGATGCTCCTTCAGGATCTAGACTGACTACAGAGATCCTCTGTAAGGGGCCGCTCCAATACTCACCTGTTTGGTACTATCATGTCCAACAGAGCCACTGAGAGAATACACAGAACCTAATGGTGAAAGTTATTCTGGGGGAAAGGGAAGGAAGAAAAAAACACTTTAATGGTTACAACCCACTAAAGGATATTAGTAAGGCAAAGTATGAAGGTAGAAGTAATATTTTCTATTAGATCAACTGACAGAAATCACACTCTGAAGAAGCACTTTTTCAACAAAAGCACATCCATCTTTTTCCCTAGTTATGTCAGCCAATCTAATAAATCCGCGAGTCTCCTTCTCTTATATATCTTGTTTCACATCATCTTCCAGCATTTCATGCAAGGACACAAATGTGGGCAGAGCTCAGACCTGTCAATCTAAAACAGCTTTTCAGAGTACTTGCTGCCTAAGATCTAAGAAGCTTCTGAATCATTGCAGCTGGACTGTTTCCAGATCAGAGTCAGGGTCTTCTTCCGAGGCCTGAGGACCCATAGCTGCTCAGATTATGCCCTTTCCATTGGCACATGGGCTTTGAGATGAGGAAAAAAAGAAAAAACAGAAAGCCCAGGTCCTCCCCAAGGCCAAGGAGGTCTGCATTTTAGGGAAAGGTGTTGCCTTGAGTTGTTCGATAAAAGGCATTAGTGTTGCAACCAGTTCAGTTTCTCATTAACCACCTGAGATATTAAGCAGTGTGTTGGAAACCCCTTCAGCCATCCCCTTTTGCCACTACTGGTTCCAGCACCCAGCAGGTGGGAGGAATCCTATTTGCTTACCTCTGTAAAGCATTTTAAGTCCTACTGTCTTCAGTGAGTAAAGCCCTGTTCAATATCTGCATGATAACTATTCATTGTTTTTATTACGGAAAATTGAAGAAATCAGTATCGTTCTTTCTCTCCCTTGCTTTTCCTCATGCCTTTGCATTTTGAGATTGTCCTAAGCCTATATACACTTGAATTAGAGAAATGTCTGTTTTCTACTAGCAATAAAACTTTACATTTTTCCCCCCTACCGATTTTTCATAGATTCATGGATCCATAATCATTCACGTCACAGACTGAGGGAGATGAGGCTGGGACAGGATAATAGCCTCTAAATCCCCTTCTGTAAGCACTCAGATCTTCCCTGTCAGCAAGATTAAAACGGTCAACAGCAGTCTTCGCGTGTCTGTATCTCACACTGAGCTTTCACCACTGGACTGGTGACTGGCAGGGAGAAAAACACAGAACTGCTGCTGTGCCCAATGCTACTGAGATAGAGACGGAAGAAAGCAGAACTGTCACCTCTTGCGATTTTTCCAAGGACAGGTGAATGCAAAGAAAAGGGAAGAGTAAGGAAAAATATTATGCTGCAGTTTAACCAGAGGGGGCAGTTTCTATTACCAAAACATAAAGTAAGAGAGAAAGAAGTATCAAATGCTCTCCCAGCGTTTGAGGTGGGGAAGGAAAATGAGAGCATGCACTTGGACAAGCAGAGCAGCTTTCCCGACATCGCTCCGCTGAGCTCCCAGCCCCTGCTGCTCCTGGGACCCGAGAGCAGCTACAACTACTACGTGGACGATGAAGATGAGGAAGAGGAAGAACAAGGTAAGTGGCCAAGCGGAGACTCCCTTGAGGGAGGAAACAAGCCCTCCTTGCCTGCTCCTTGCTCCCCTTCGCTACCCGCGGGAGCCCCAGTTCCCTCCTCGTCAGTGCTGAACATCAACGTGGGCGGCCAGAGCTACCGCCTCACCTACCAGGCCGTCGCCATCTACCCCAAGACCCGCCTGGGCCGCCTGGCCACTTCCACCGACCGGCGCTGCCAGCTGGGCTTGTGCGACGACTACGCCGCCCAGGTGGACGAGTACTTCTTCGACCGCGACCCGGCCGTCTTCCAGCTCGTCTACAACTTCTACGCGTCGGGGGTGCTGCGCGTGCGAGACGAGCTCTGCCCCCGCAGCTTCCTGGAGGAGCTGAGCTACTGGGGCGTGCGGCTCAAGTACACGCCGCGCTGCTGCCGCATCTGCTTCGAGGAGCGCCGCGACGAGCTCAGCGAGCAGCTCAAGGTGCAGCGCGAGCTGCGCTCCCAGGCCGAGGCGCAGGAGAACGAGCAGCTCTTTCACCACATGCGCTACTATGGCCCCCAGCGCTGGCACCTCTGGAACCTCATGGAGAAGCCTTTCTCCTCGGTCACCGCCAAGGTGATGGCCGTGGCCTCCAGCTTCTTCGTGCTCATCTCCGTGGTGGCCCTGGCGCTCAATACTGTGGAGGAGATGCAGCAGGTGGACCGGAAGAGCGGGGAGAGCCGGCCCGTCCTGGAGCACATTGAGACACTGTGCATCGCCTTCTTCACGCTGGAGTACCTACTGCGCCTCGTCTCCACGCCCGACCTGCGCCGCTTCGCCAGCAGCGCGCTCAACGCTGTAGACCTCATCGCCATCCTGCCCCTCTACCTCCAGCTGCTGCTGGAGTGCTTCGCGGACGACGACCAGCCGCGGGGACGGGGCTCTCAGCATGAGCACGACATCGAGAAGGTGGGACGAGTGGGCAAGGTGGGACAGGTGCTTCGCATCATGCGGCTCATGCGCATCTTTCGCATCCTCAAGCTGGCCCGGCACTCCACGGGGCTGCGTGCCTTTGGCTTTACCTTGCGCCAGTGCTACCAGCAGGTGGGCTGCCTCCTGCTCTTCATTGCCATGGGCATCTTCGCCTTCTCTGCCATGGTCTACACGGTGGAGCATGACGTCTCCAGCACCAACTTCACCAGCATCCCCCATGCGTGGTGGTGGGCTGCCGTAAGTAGAAATATCTCACCTTGCTGGGTACCCAGAGGCGCCTCCCTCCCCTTCCCTTCACCCCTAGATTTGCTGTCGATCTCGAAAACAGCAGGCTGAGATCAGCAAACATCTGCTCTGAATTCTGAGCTTACAGGACATATGCACTCACTCATGCATGCACACACACTCACGCACCTCTTCTGCAAGCTTAAATCAGGGCTTAATCAGGGAGATAGATCGTGTCGAAATTCCCCTCTCTCCATATGCAGATGGGGCTTGTCCTTTAAAGGAGAAGCGGGCAAACAGACAGGAATAGATGGTTGCAGAAGGACGTGTTTTTTGCATTTTCATTTCTGCTGGTATTTTTGAATAACTCCGTTGACCCGACTAATGGCTACAAGAAGCTAACACATAGTTTAGGTGCTATTCAGCAGGCTCTGGACAGTCAAAATTGCAAATTTAAGTCTTTCCCAGAGCTCTGGCCATGAAAAATGCACATAGGGCCAATAATTGTTCTCCACAAGGAACTATATCCTTTTCTTTAGCGGGCACCCCCTAAGACATAGGCACATAAAGGAAACGTGTGGTATTTGTACTGTGCCGAGACTTGCAGAAAAGTAAACCAAAAAGGCACAGAACGGCTCAAGGGGCGGAAAAGGATGAATTGCCTGGTTCGAAACTCACATCAGTCAATAGTGACAGCAGGTTAATGTCACCTTGCCTCTTATTTTTTTGCAGCTGCTGCACGGAGTACAGCAATTTTAGCCCTGTCGCAGACAGGGGAGATTATCACACTGCAAAAATGCAAAAACAGTGATTGGAGAGAGGGTAACTGTCTGAATTCCAGCTGACGTGCCTCAGAAATGGAGACAGGATGATACCGTTTTTAGAGGCTGCTGTGGAGGGCAGTGCTCCAGGGCATGTGGGCACATCTCCCTGAGAGGTCTGACCTGTCACTGATCCATGCTGGAGGCAGCATTTTCCAAGTTGGTGGTTTTGTATCTTTCTGGGGCATGAAGATTTAGCCAGGGATATTGAGCCATTCTGGTTTCCCCACCTGCTCTCGCGAAACAAAAGTCAAGACTTTTATAGCGTTTGGGACCCGTTTCCACCGCAGACACATAAGCAACCAAGGAGAGCCATGCACTCACTTCCAAAAGGTCATTTTTTTCACCAAACCACTTCAATATCACTGGCATGGTAATGCTTTCCAAGGTAAGCCATGGAGACAAAAGTAACAGCAGGTCATGGTCCCTGTGCCCACACTCTGGCAGGTTGTGTGGCTCACACTGTTCTGCAGACACACAAGTGCACCCACTTGCACAAAGGTGCTGAGTGTCCCCCAAGCTGAACAGTGCATGTGGGAAAGCATCATGTCACCCTCAAGTGACATGCGGAGGGCATGGAAATAAAAAATCCTACCTCATATGTAACCGGAATAAGGTGGTTCCTTATGTCTTGTGCAGGATATGTGTAAAATCTATCGGGCTCACCTGTGCAAGCTGCTGGACTCACTGTTATGCTGAAACTCCTATAAATCCCATACAATTACATATATGAAAAAAGCCTGTTTAGCTCAGCAAGGGTCTCCCGAAGAGGAGCACCTTGCAATTCTATGGCGTAACTCTTTTTCCAGCCTATTTATTCTTTAAGAATAAAAATTGATGTATTCAGATCATTCAAATTTCAGTGAAATCCATCCATGCCCTCAGCCTCACACACCCCAAACTGCAGTTTTCCCTTCCACACTGCCATAGGTAATACAGAAGAGGATGCCAGTGGAACAGGACCTTATCACAGGATAATGACACTGTCCTGGCTGGTAGAGATAAACATCTTGCCTCCATCTCAGTATTTATTTTTGGAGATATTTATCCTGTATTATCATTCAAATCCAGTGACTTAATTTCCATTAAACCAAATGACTAATCCCTTTTATTCCGCAGGAAGCACCAGGTGCATCCTACAAATATGCTTATCCAGTGTTGTCTCATGCACCCTAATGCTTTCTTCATTTGAAATAACATTGTATTTAGCATGTTAGAGGATGGCAGACGGCACATTGTGACCTTCCAGAGACTTATTTCAGTGCTAAAGCCACAAGGGCATTTCAATGAAACCCCTATTTCCTGCACTTTAGCTGTTTCTGATAGAATTTCACATTACCTTTTCACAGCTGCATACAGCATCTTCAGCTCCTGTGAAAAATATTAAATAAGATTGCTTGGCTGAAAAATATCCCTTGTTTAAGAATCAGATTAGGAAGTGACAGATTGCAGTGGCCTTAAAGTCATGCCTAACAGGGGGGAGGGGGCAGGAAAAGAGCTATATTTACTAAATGTAAGGATTATAAGCAAACAAGATACGTGCTTTGGAAGCATGTAACTTAGGAGTTATTTATGCCAGTAGTTTCAGTAGTTTGGGAGTTCATCATTCAAATGCAATGTCCCCATAAGCAAACACTTCATGGACATGTGGTAGCCCAAACCAAATTATATCAAGACAGGATTGCAGGACTCTCTACAGTACCCATCACATATAAAACACAACCCCTCCACATGTAGCTAAGAAGAAGAATTTATGAAGTTTCACAGGTAAGGTGATGGCAAGATTTGCCATCATATAACATGGAGATGCTAAATACACTTCCATAAAAAAAAAAAAAAAGGAAGAATTAAAAGAAAACACACAATTTGCTCCATCCCTGAATCTTTTTTCAGGGCAAAATTCAGCCAAGGTTTCCGTGTACCTGTCAGATGAAACAAACAGGAGTGGTCCCTATTGAAGCTGTTCATGTAACAGGCTTCCATAACTTCTGACATATAGCTGAGCAGGAAAAACAAACAATTTACCACTGTAAATGCATATTGTAAGCATATGCAGCAAACAAAGACTTCCGGTCACCTGAATGAGACCTTTGTTTCTTTTCTTCTTTTTTTTTTTTTTCCCTATAGCTCCTTACAATCATGTACCCATTAGAGGGAACTTTATTTAGGAGCTTTAAACAAAAGAGCTCTGCTGGGCTGCGTCTTCTTAGAGTGCATATATTATTGAAATATATTTTGCAGTTAGCTGAAGCTTTCAGTATGCTTTTCATTAAGCTTTTCATGAAGAGTATGTACTCTTCCTTATATACATGATATTTGTAATATATGGCATACATATGGTATATATGTAGTATGTGTGTGTGTTGTGTGAATATGCTTGGAATATATATAACATATGACAAAGTTGATTTTTCCCTACATAATCTGCATCCAAGTTAATCCCCAGAGCTCCCGTAAGTGTGCAGGGTTCAGGCTCAAAAGCTCATGCAGGAATGGGCTGCAGGAGCGGGGCTGCCGGAGGTGCCGGGTTTGTGCAGTCAGGGAGCACCTCGAGCTGCTCACCCTGGCCAGGAAAACCCCCCCACTGGGCAGGATGGCTGGGAATTTTGTTTGGAAATTTCCTCTGCAAGACAAAGCTTTCAAAAAAAAAACACCAAAAAACAAACAAACAAAACACTTCCCTGCAACCACACTGTTTTTTTTCACTAGTGTAAGAAAGGATTTTCTTTTTAACAGAGGGAAGACAGGTGGCACAGAAGAAAGCCAGTGTTTTGGGTTTATGACCCAAAGCACAACAGTGCTAACTTCTAAGTTGTCTGTGAGCACACCTAGACAAGGGGATGGCCACCCTTGGCTAGCACACCTAACGCTGGTTTGCCCGCAGGTGAGCATCTCAACGGTGGGCTACGGCGATATGTGCCCAGAGACCCACCTCGGCCGCCTCTTCGCTTTCCTCTGCATTGCTTTCGGCATCATCCTGAACGGCATGCCCATCTCCATCCTCTACAACAAGTTCTCAGACTACTACAGCAAGCTGAAGGCCTACGAGTACACGGCCCTCAAGAAGGAGAGGGGGAAGGTGGACTTCACGCGGCGGGCGGTGAAGAAACTCTCCGAGTGCTGCGGGGAAGGCGCTGGACGCCCCGTGCTGCGGGCCTGATGCTGGCTAACGCGCTGCGATGTCAAGGCAAACAAATCTGCTGATTCCAGAATTGAGATGACGTTGGAAAGGCTCCTGAAACCGCTTTTCTATGAGCTTTCGAACACGGGAGAGCGGCGTAACCTGCGCATCGGCAACGCCTGTGCAGCTTAGGCATCCCACTCCTATTTTCGCTGTCATGTAGCTATGGCTTCGCGTGCCAATTCTACCTGTCCAAAGAATTGTCCTGCTTAGGTGAGTAATGCCTCAGCCTGGCACCTCCTTTGTGACCCATCATGATGGGAAGAGCTAAGAGCTGAGTCTGGAGCTGATTCCAGAAGCATTTCCAGGCCTAAAGCTTTTTTTTTTTTTTTTTTTTCAGATTTAGGATTAAGTGATAAAAATAAATTTGTGGTACAATGTTTGGCATGTCTTCTTATTGAGTTGTTAGGATAAAAATGGGTCTGACATGGGACACAAATGTTAGAGCAATTTCGGAAAAAAATGTTGGAATAAAACATCTGGTAGATAATAGCTTGTAAAGGTTTTTCCTAAAAAAAGAATCTTATCAGTATTTATAACAGTTTTTAAATACAGTTTAAACACAAGTTACTTTGAACTTATTTCAGCAACTGATGAGATTGTAATGAACGGGAAGCAGGGCATCCGTTTTTCTGGTACAAACAGTCATTCAGGACACATTTCCAACACACTGGCTCCCATCCAGTAGCATCTTATTCCCTGGGATTACTCGGCCTGTTTGCACAGCTGCATGTAGCTTTCCCCATTAAAGAGCATTGGAAACTCACCCCAAAAAGCATGCCATGAATAACACTGAAGAAAATGTAATAAGCTGAAAATTCAGTTTATTAGTTTGCAGCAGATGAGAAACATTAATATTGTTGTTATTATTATCATTTCTAAACCACTCCTGTGCCCGTGCTGTCTGGAGGGACGCAAAAGGCTGTGTTCAGGCCTCAGTGTCACACTGGGGACTGTGCTGCAGGTGAGAAAGTTCATTTATTTCACCAGTCCAAGGCACAGCCTGGCCCCAGTGAGATGCATGGGAGGACACAACATCCGTGCTGGGATCACCCAAGGATACGGGGCGTCCTGGTTTAACTCCCACGCAGGATGCAGTCGGCAGTTGCACATGCTGTGCTTGTAGGATACAAATACTCGGCCTCGTGTGCTCAAGCTGGTCCACATCTGGCCACCTGGAGCAAGCCAGAGCCTGAGTACTCATCCTGGTGAGACTGGTCTCTCTGGGGCCCCAGGCCTGAGATGGAAATCACCAGCCTCATTTCACCCCCATGTGCCTCTCAGGTAGGACCCCTCTAGATGTTTTTCAAGACACCGGCTGGAATGGGCCTTCTGCATGAAACACGAGCAGGAGAAAACAGTGGTTCTCTCTCATGTCATCAAGAATGGCAAGTGGATGCTCTTTTACTTGCCCAAGGGGATTTTTATGTGTGGGTCCCATATGGCTCCTCCAGCTATTCAAATACAACTCGGAGCGGGTCCCTCTGAAACCTCCAGCAGAAGCTACTCCACTTTGGATTGGGTAATGATGCAGGCGACAGTAACAGGAAAGCTGAGTGGGCTGGAGCTTGTGGCACTCATTTAGGTGGAAAGCTCTGGGCAACAGGCCATTGAGGAGACACCTGTCTATCCTGGCTGAGCAGCAACCCCCCTCCCAAAAGCTTTGCCCTCCCCTAGTCCAAGGGATCTCAAGCCTTTGGGTGGCTAAACTCACCTTGCACTCAACCCAAAATAGAAATGAACAGGCATGGGCCAAGATATTCACTCTGGATGTGGAGGAAAATAACTTCAGGCCCCATGGAGAGAGGAAGAAAATCCCCTCTCTCCACACACTTTCCTCTCTCCATCATTCAGCCCCACCACATTAATGAAAGGCACCTCTAGTGCCTTTTTGATGCCTCTGTAACTGACCGAGCACAAAAATATAGGGGTGCAGAGGTAGATTCTTGATTGGTTCATAGCCAAAATATGTTCTGATTTGAGCTCGGAGCACTGCTGGAGGTGACACAAGGTACACAGTAGCACTGTGCAGGCAGAAGAACAGACCTCCGGCAACAGCTAAATGACACATGAAGCAGAAGGTTGTCATTTTCCTATCTTGTGAGTAATAACTTGCTCAATTGCCTTGCTCCATTCAGCAGGGAGCAGGTCCCCCACAGACAGGAATTTATTGTTCATTTTATTATCAAACACCCAGCATTTGTTTCCTCTGGATTATCTCGTACAGCTTTCCGTCCAAAGCATTTTGCCTGTTGTGGCTTAACTGATATTAGTATGAGTTCACGTTATACCACCGTAAACTGGTGGATTCCAGCAGGGAAGAGCACAGCTAGAAATCGAGTATCGCGACACCAACCCAAACCCTAAATCCTGCCCAGAGCAAACTGCTGCGCCGCTGCTGCAGGCTGTGCCTACCAAGCCAGCTGGGTTTGGAGCAGGAGCTGGCATTTTTCCAGCTCCAGCTAATAAAAGGATTCCTCCGGAGAAGGACCACACTTCATTTACTCAGTCACATCCACTAAGACTTTCGACAGCATCTCCGGTGCCCCTGGATTACTTAGATGAAATAGTCAAGTGCTTTGCATGATGACATCAAAAAGTAATGCAGGATAGCCTTGATTATCTTGATTACTTGAGTGCCACAGGGCTTAGAAAATAAATAAATAAGTAAATAAAATCAAAGTAGCAAACAACATCAAAGGAATACATGCATACATACACACAACAAAGACGGGCAATGGCATTAAAGCTACAGTAGGAAGGCCCTGTTTTATGAAGCAACAATTTTATATAGTTAGGGTTTGGGTGAAACGGCGTAAGGGTGGTTCTCACATCACTGAGAAATTAGATTGTTTTCCACATGTGACCATGTTCATTTCTTCCACTTTAACTAATTGCAGATATTAACGAGCCCCAGAGGGAGCTCTTTATGTTCATAAATCCTATCCGTATGTTTCGGAGCAGGCTTGGCAAACATCTGGTCTCTCACAGACAAAGAAACAGTCTGCTTATCTGGACGGCCTAGCTTCATTTTTGTACAACTACGTATTACTTGTCCGACTCATTTTAGGCCAGGGAATTACCTAAAAAGAAAATGTGTGGTGGGTGGGAGGGGGGATCTTTAAAGATTTTGCCCATATATTATGCAGAAAATAATACCTCCAATTAGAATATGCTTTTTCACAGATCCTTGCCTTAGAAGAACATCATTTTTTTCAATTCAGTTAAGCAGCTGTTTGCTTTTCTTATTCAGAAAGATAGTGCTTAAAGAGGTAGCTACTGTACAACCACAGTTTAAAGGGCATCTGTTGGTGTTCCCAGGCCTCTAGGACAAATAGTAACATACGGTATTTAGATATGAACACAGTAAACTAACCATGCTTTAAAGTTTTTGGAGAAAATAATAACTATCAATAAATCTAGCAGAGAAAAAAAAGAATGTTGCTTACGTACTTGCTTAAAAATAGATTTAACTGTTTAGAATGTTCCTTTTCTTATGTCACGTAAAAATATTTGATTCATGCTTATCTGCTATTTACAAAACCTTCATTAAGTTGTTTCTGCATTGGAGCAATTGCACGGCAATTTACTGTAATTCAGATCTTTATCTTGGATTAAAAAAAAAGAGGAAAAGTGAGAGGCACTAGCTTTTATGTATTTGTGTAATTTAATGGAAATACACTGAGAAAAATCAAAGCATTGCAAAGTTAGTTCTCCAGATAGAGTTTTTTTTTCCTTTTCTTTTTAATAAAGCATGTCATAGTTCAATTCTAATCTCCAAAATGACTCTATTTCTTCATTCAATTTGCTCCATTCTTAAGCAAAAGCATTTGTTCCCCCTATTAATAACCAGGGGGTTACTGGCATCCTGCCTAAGAAGTCAGTCTGTCACCACTGCTAACTTCTTTGGGTTCCCTGCTGTTTCCTTCACTGGTTATGGTGGATGAAACGTGTCACAACTGCACCAAGGTCACCAGCTGTGGCTAGCAGTACCCAGCACATTCACCGAAACCTTCTGTGTGGATGAACTCTGCAATGCTCTGTGCTCTGGTGGACATGCCAAGGGACAGATGTGAACCATGAAGGACCAGGGTGAAACCCAGCCTGCTTCCTCACAAAAAGGTTGGACTTTGAAGTCAAATTTCCATTGTTTTAGCTCCTCGACAAGCTGCAGCCACAACGAAACCCAAGGGACTCCTCTAACATCAACATCTCCATCTCTCCCAGTCACCCTTCAGGGTGAGATTCTATTATTTTTCCTAACATCTAAGTATGACATTTTGAGTGAAAAAATATGGAAACGGGGTGTAAATGTGGTCTAGAAATTCAGGAAATCCTCCTAAGTGCACACATGCTCTGATGGTTTGTTTCACCATGGCACAGGCTCCTACAGGGCAAGGCAGACCAGTTTCCTTGCGGTCAGCACAGTCTCTGCATGGAAGATAGTTCACTGCTGACATCCAGAGGCAGCAGTGACACCGCTGCCACCGGGGGCCCATCAAGGGTGGGAGTCAGGGCCATTGCCTCTCTTTCCATGAAACAGACAGCAGGCAGACATCCAGAGGATGGCCAAAATATAGTGCTGAGTTCTGCATATGTCTAAAACAGCATTACAAAACAGAAATGCCATTACTCACACCAGAAAATCATTCAAGAGATGCAGAAGTTCAACCTAAAGTTACCATAATTGTAGGTCACGTGGATTTTTCTGGATGACGTTGAATATTCCCTGTGTTTTATTGACAGGATTAAACAGAAGCAATCAAGGTACGGCCTCAAACAAATATCACACTACTGCAAGCATGCAGCATGCTGCAGGCAAAACAGCCGTCATTTTCTGGGTGTATTTTTCCATGCAGAGCAGAAAAATGTGTATGTCTACGCACTGTAGAGAGACAATAGTGTCATTTTATAAACAGACTTCTTGCAGCTGAGCTAACCCAAAGAGCCACCAGCCCCATTGCAAAGGGATCTCTTCGCTCTGCACCTCTTGCTCTCTTCCTGCACTGCTCTGCCTCACAGCCTCTGGTTAGCAGCACAGAAGAAAATATATGCTTTTCTCTAAATAATCTGTCACCCTTTATTTAAGTTCCACTGCAAAATCCATCTCCTGAAAAAAAAAAAAAAACACTCCACTATATACAGTTTCCAGCTCCAGTCTACTATAGTCAGTCTACGATAAAACAGTGGCCAGTCCAGTGTTTTATAGCACAACATTAAACACAAAATTTGTATTCTTTAATCTTCATCCACAGCCTCTTCTTCAGATTAAGAGAGCTTGGTTACAAAAGAACAAACCTAATACGTGCACAGATATCTGAACTTAATGCTCTGTACATAATCTTAAAGCACAGTGCAAGAAGAATGGCGGATACTCTCCGTGCATTGGGAGCAGACAAAAACAAGTCATTTGAGATGTTGTTGTGCAAATTCCATTTATCCCATGAGCAACTTTTTGTATGTGTCAAGTGCTTGTGTCAATGTCTGCTTTACTGCTGACACCCAAGCTGTAAACTGAAGAGGTAAATACTCCGACAATATGAAGCTAAACCATCGTCCATTAAAGAAAAAGGTCCTTTAAAAAGGGCATGATACTGCTTAAAATATGAAACTTAACATTATGTCTGGCACCTGTCATCGATGAGGAGATTTTCAAGGAGAAAACAAAAACACTGTAGTGACATGGATTCTGGTGGGCAGGCTCTGCTAATTCCATGGTGTCTCTGTTTTGACTAAAGTAAACATCAAGCTATTTGGCACATAACATTGCAGATACAGGAAAAAAAAATGTGACAAATCAGTTTAGACATTTCTCAAAAAATGACTTTAAACTGGAACTGCTGATCCATCCATTGCTGAAAGACTTCGAATCTGAAGTCTGTTTTTTACCTCTTCAGGCAGAACATAACAGAGAAATAGCAGAAATAAATACCAAAGCGGAGGTAGCGGTGCCAACAGTATATTAAGTAATCTCAGACAGGACCTCAAACACAGGAGAAATTACTTTGACAGGCATGAAAACTGGCGCTATTTCCATCCTGTGAAAATGACAGCAGATATTGTGGAATCCACATAGAGAATAAGAGAGTGGTTCAAGTATGGCCAACATCTAGTCCAAACCCCTGCACAAGAAGGGTCATATAGAGCACCTCCCACAGCATCATGTCCAGGTGGGTTTTGAGCATCTCCAGAGACTCCTCAGCTTCCCTGGACAACTTTTTCCAGTGCTTGGTCACCCTCACAGTCAAGAGGTTTTTCCTTATGCTAAGGCAGAACTTCCTGTGCTTCACTTCTATCCCTGTTGCTTCCTGTCCTGTCACTGGCCACCACTGACAAGAGCCTAAGGGTGTTTGCACACACTGACAAGATCCCTCTTACTCCTCTCTGCTCCAGGCTGAGCAGCCCCAGCGCTCTCAGCCTCTCCTCACAGCAGAGCTGCTCCAGGGCCCTCCCCAGCTTCGCAGCCCTGCGCTGGCCTCTCTCCAGTAGCTCCGTGTCCCTCTTGTCCCAGGGAGCCCAGGGCACGCGCAGGACTCCAGACGTGGCCTCCCCAGGCTGAGCAGAGGGTCAGGGCCACCTCCCTCCCCCCGCTGGCCGCCCTCTTCCTCCTGCAGCCCAGGACACCACTGGCCTGGTGGCCACAAGGGCCCCTTGCTGCCTCCTGCTGGGTCTGTTGTCCCACAGGAGCCCCAGGGCCTTCTCTGCAGAGCTGCTCTCCAGCAGGTCACCCCAGTGTGTGCTGATGCCTGGGGTGGTTCCTCCCTCGGGGGAGGACCCTGCACTTGCCTCTGTTCAACTCCATGAAGTTCCTGTTTGCCCAACTCTCCAGCCCGTCCAGGTCCCTCTGAACGGCAGCCCAGTCCTGGGGTATCAGCCGCTGCTCCCAGCTTTGTATCAGCAGCAAAGTTGCTGAGTTGGCACTTCGGCCCCTAATCCAGGTCATTGATGTAGCATTGAACAAGACTGAACACAATGCTGTCCCCTGGGCACACTGCTAGTTTTAGACCATCAAGAAGATTTTGCACCTCTGAGCTCTGTCTTCATTTCTCAACCCACTTCACCATCCTCTCATCTACCTCACACTTCCTGAGCTTGTCTAGGAGGATGTTATGGGAGACACTGTCAACAACCTTGCTGAAGTCAAGGTAGACAACATCGAGGCTCTCCTCTCATAGAAAGCTATCATATTGGTTAAGCAGGGAAGTGGTGGAGTCACCGTCCCTGGCAGTGTTTAAGAAATGTGTAGATGAGGAACTTAGGGACATGGTTTAGCAGGGATGCTGGTGATGCGTTTACAGTTGGACTCGATGATCCTAAAGGTCTTTTCCAACCATAATGATTCTGTGATTCCATGACTTTCCCTTGCTGAACCACGCCGACTACTCCAGCTTTTCTAGTTGGAGGCCTGTGGCCAGTGGTATCCCACAGGGGTCAGTACTGGGCCCAGTGCTGCTCAACTTGTTCATCAGTGACTTGGATGAGGGCACGTAGGGCACCCTCAGCAAGTTTGCAGATGACACCAAACTGGGAGGAGGGGCCGACACTCCAGAGGGCTGTGCTGCCCTTCAGAGAGACCTAGACAGGATCAAGAGTTCAGCAGAGAGGAACCGTATGAGGTTCAACAAGGATAAGTGCAGGGTCCTGCACCCAGCGAGGAATAACCCTAGGCACCAGTACAGATTAGGGGTTGACCTGCTGGAAAGCAGCTCTATGGAGGGTGATTTGGGAGTCCTGGCTGACAACAAGTTAACCGTGAGGCAGCAGTGTGCCTTTGTGGCCAAGAAGGCCAATGGGATCCTGGCCTGCACTAGGAGGAGCGTTGCCAGCAGTTCAAGGTGATCCTGCCCTTCTACACAGCTCTGGTGAGGCCGCACCTGGAGTACTGTGTGCAAGTCTGGGCTCTCCTGTATAAGAGGGATATACAGCTTCTAGAGAGGGCCTAGCGTAAAGCGACAAGATTAAGGGATGGAAACATCTATTGTATGAGGAAAGACTAAGGGAGCTGGGCCTGTTTAGCTTAGAGAAGATTGAGAGATCTGATCAATACGTACAAGTACCTTAGGGGTGAATGTAGGGAGGATAGGGCCAAACTCTTCTCTGTGGTGGTCAGTGACAGGACAAGGGGTAATGGGTACAAGTTGAAACACAGGAAGTTCCATCTCCATGTGAGGAAGAACTTCTTTACTGTGAGGGTCAGAGTCCTGGAACAGGCTGCCCAGAGAGCCTGTGGAGTCTCCTTCTCTGGAGTTCTTCAAAACCCACCTGGATGCCACCCTGTGCCACATGCTCTAGGTGACCCTGCTGGAGCAGGGGGGTTGGACTAGATTGTCTCTAGAGGCCTCTTCCAACCTCAACTATTCTGGGATTCCAGGACCAGCTTCTTTTCTTCCACATCTGTAAAGATGACATCCAGGAGGATTAGTTCCACGATCTTTCCAGGGATGGCCTATAGTTCTTAGATCCTCATTGCTGCCCTTTTTGAAGACTGGAGTTAAGAGCAACATTCTTCCAATCTTTAGACATCTCTCCTGTTCTCCCTGTGCTTTTAAAGATAATGGAGAATGGCCTAGTAACGACCTGTGCCAGCTCCCTTAACACTTAGGAGCTTTTCTGCAATGCCCCTAGATTTGTGTATGTCAAGTTTGCCTAAATGATCTCTAACTTCATCCTTCCTAACCAAGGCACAGTCTTCCTTTCTCCAGACTCTGTCTTGTCTCCAGGGTGAGAGATTCCTGAGGGTTGGAGTTAGCACTAAAGACTGAAGCAAACAAGGCATTCTGGGGTTCTGCCTTCTCAGTTTCATTTACCACCAAGGTCCCTGCCACATTCAGCAGGAAGCCAACATTATTCCTATTTTTTGCTACTGAGGTATAGGAAGACCACCACTGCTCAACTCCCAAGCTTGGAAGAAGCAATCCGTGAAGACTAACCAACTTTCTTGGACTCCTCTTTATTCTACGGTTTTATGCCATGGAATTTTTCAAAAAGACCCCTGAGCCATGTATTTTTTCTCCTGGAGTCCAAGGTTGGGATAACACTTTTTGCCCAAGTTCCTCCTTGAACGATCCTGAATTCCACCATCTCAGGGTCACTGCACCCAAGCCTTCACAACCTTCCAAGCCCCCAACCTTCCCATCTCCAGTCAAGCCTCCTTTGTTAATGCAAGATTCAGCAGGATATGTCTCCTTGGTGCCTCCTCTGTGTTAAAAAGTTATCACCTGTGCCCTACAGGAACCTCTGGGATTGTTTGTGCCTAGTAGTGTTGTCTTTCCAGCAGGTAACAGGGTGGTTGAAGCTCTCCATGTGAACAAGGGCCTGTGGCTTCCAGCAGTCTCTAGGCCTCATCAACTTCCTCATGCAGATCAGCTGGCCTGGAGCAAATGCCCACAACAGTGTCACCAACAACAGCCTACCCTTTAATCCTCCCCCCTAAGCTTCTGCCTGCTCATCACCCATACATTTCACCCTGTTTTCACCTAAGCAATAATTGGGGAAGAATCTTTAACTCACAACCATTACAACAAATTTCACAATCACCATATTATTATCTTTTTCTATGAATAAGGGTTTGTTTATGTATATTTTATGTGTCTCTATGTATTTTTTAAATCTCCGTTAATTCTTTAAAGTGAAATCCCTGGGGGCTTTATTGCTATTAAAATGTCATCTCCCTTGCATCTGCTCTTCAAACACAGAAACTGCTTCTGGTGACTTCTTAATTCAGTGCCTCTAGCACCAATACACCAATGTCTGTAGACCCAGGGCCCCTGTTTGTTTCCGCCCTTAAGCTTGTTCTGAGTATTCCACTGTTGCAATAAAAGGTGCAATCTATGTAGGCAGACTTTACCTACTGTAGCTGACAAGGAAAAAGCAGATGTGGGGAAGGCATAGTGAAAATTAGAGAAGCAGTAAGATATCGTATTTTGTACATTGTCAGCATACTTGCAAGGCATTTTTAATCAAATGCAGTACAGAAATCCAGGATTTAAAAAAAAAAAATCTTTCGTGACAGCACCTAAGATAACCAAATCCACTTCAACTTTATCATCTTGGACAAACTTTAAGCATACAATTGACACGAAAAAAAATGATATAAATTGATAAGGTTAAAGCAGAAACACCTCGGGAATTATGGCGGGTAACTAGGTATTTTTTGCTTATTTTTCAGTTTTCTGTCAGTGTTTTTTCCTCTCTTAAGTCCTTCCCTCTAGAAGAGGTGCTTGTAAATGACACTATACTTGCTATTTTGGATGCTACAGTGAAATGGGTTAGGGCTGTACATGCACTTACAGGAAGAAAATTTATGTCAACAAAAGCTCGCACAACTGATGCTTGCCAATATAGGCACTGCAGAAAACATGGAGAATATGCTATAGCATCCGAGATCCTTAAACAACACTCCTTTCCAGTAATCCTGGTTGCAATTTATTAGATAGCTAGTACTATGGTATATACTACAAACAGGTCTTGTAACAGGTTATATACCCTGAAAGCCTAGAATCCCAAAGCATTTTAGAAATGGAAAATAAAAACTAGCTTTAAAGTTGCTGATTGCTTTAAACAAAACAATTCCAATAGCAAAAGTGAGCAGCACTCACAGAATGGAAGCCTATTAGGAGGCAATTTGTTATAGGCACTGAAAACCTCAAGGAGAAGATGAGGAAAAATGCTGGAGGAATGATATGCCAAGATGACCTTTCGATTTTCACAAAGCAGACGGGAAAAGCTGTGCCAGTAGTGAGGCTAAAGGGACTTCTTTGACAATGACCTCGAAGGTGGTAACACAAACTAACAAACTCCATGCACTTCCTGCAAAAAGTGGCAAGTACCTCCTACTAGTGCCGTTAATAACGATCCTTCCTTAAGCATTTAACAAGCCTCATCAGAAAAAGAATTCTCTGGTAGTATTTGATTATTAGTACCTTTTCGCCCCCACACATTCCACAGGAACTGTAAGATACATTTATATAAAAAATGCCCAGTGTCAGCTGGTGTCCCTTCATGCAGAGGTCTCTACATCCACTCTAGAGTCTACAACCCAATGGTAATACTTTACATACAAGACATATTGTCTCAAATCACTCTTTCTTTTTTTTCCCCTAAAACACTCCAGCTATTCTGCAATCCCCTGATCCCATTTTGTCCTTGGTTCCATTCACAAATGCACAGCAACCAGGTACATTCTCCACTTTTCCTGTTGTGGACTGTACTCCTGACTTCTGTCGCATAAAGCGGGACTTACAAAAGATGGTGGCTTCAGAGCACAGGCAGGGAAACAGTTCGATCTCGGCACGGCAGTTTTAAAACAAAGGTCCTAAAATTCCTGAAGCGCCCTTGCTTCCCAGGGAGCACGGGCACAGTCACTTCCCTGCTGCGCAAGCACTTTCACCTTCTTCTTGCCAATAAAAAGTAGTAGTGCTACCTGTATGAAAATCCTTGTAACAATTTTAGGAATTAAATAATGAAGGCATGTAAAGGTTCTTCCTTTTTCAGACACAGATACACTAGAAATTATTTTGTTTCAGTGTCTTTCGAATACAGGCTGTGCCCTCAGTCTTCATGCTGGTAGCACACAGCACACACAGAAAGAAATGGAACAGCAGCAAGTAACACGCACAGTGGGGAAAATAAGTCCACTGTGTCAAGTAAATTAGGTGAATAAAATAGTTTTCAGTCTTCCAGTCCTCTCTGCCCTCTCCATCTTACACTAGGCTATCCCAGAATTTGATTTCAACCAACTTTATAGATGTACTGCGACAGGAGAATTTATTTAAGCTCTATCCCTGCTGGGAAAATAATGGCATCTTTAGCACAACCTTAGCTAATGCCTACTTTAAAGTGGTATTTCTTTAACTGCAGTCTGTAAGAAAAAATACTTTCAGTTACACCAAGTTGTTTTTTTTACTAAATACTTTATGGAATTTAAAGAGAAGTCACAGACACTGTCTCAGAAATGCAAACAAACCGGTGGAAGATACTTGGTTAAAGCAACTGGCATATGGAATTAAAGCACCTAGTTAAAATATTCAAGTAGATTCATGTTGCCATACTTTCTTATACAGTTTTTTGATAGTCACTTTTCTGATGACTGTGCTACAACTTACTTTTTCTGCTGCCTATAACTGCCTCGGTCGAAAATATCTGTCTGTGCCAGATTTTAACCAGTACTTTAATCCCCTCAATAATCTCTAAATTACAAAGGACTATGTCAGTTTTCCAGCTTTTATTTTACTCTGTCCTTATATATGCAGTTACAAATGCCATTACGTATTTCTATTAGGTTATCTTGGGCAGTAACTAAGGCTTCAGAAAGAGTCCACTAGAGTTTAAAATCATTATCTGATGCTAATTAAAACCATCTAGTTCATTGTCACAAGAGAAAATCCTGTTAAGAGCAGCTAATGAGCTTGCAACCTTGAGTAACTGATACTGGAGAGGATATGCCTTTGCAAGCATGATCTTTTCGAATCAGTGCCAACCAGGCCTAATTAGGCCTAACCTTCAAGTATTTACTAGTACTTGTAAGCTGATGTGGAGTTGGAATGAAGAACACTCAGAGCAGCAGCAAGTCAACAGATACAGACAGAAACAAGTAGCACCGGAACCACTTGTTTTCACTGTAATGTTCATGCACTGCTTAAATTAACCCAACAGGAAGTGAACTATTAAAATTGGATTTATGATTTAAAATTTGTCTATCTGGGTACCTTGACATATTTTTTATTAAAAAGTGTTTCTCCTTAAGCAAAACAGGGGAGAAGCAAAATACTATTTCCTGTTAAAATGAAATCGTGTATTCCATTGTTTTGGATAACGATAAGTTATTTAGTCATATACACATAGAAAATATATTTATCAATTCCAGCACCTGTACACAGCATTTACAGTTTCAATTTTCACCCTTATGAGAAGCAGAATATTTTACTTTTCACGCTTTTCCATGACCTAACTAGGTAATCTGATTTTCAGGGATGCTACACACTGGATCATCACAACTTCTGATTTTAAAAAAAACATTATTGTAGAAGAGAGATGCAAAATATAAAAACTAAAAACTTCATGACAGCACTACAGGTAATAGGTTATATAGTCTTGGATTTCTCCTGGGACGTTTTCATAAAATACAACACTATAAACACTGTGATGTTTCACTACCATCTAAAATCATGGAAGTCTTATCTTATTATTATTATTTTTTTTTTGGTACTTCCAAGTCCCGGGATTCCCCTTTTTAAACGAAAGTTTCTGAAAATGTATACTTTAATTAAAATACATGGGCACATGTCATGCCCATAACCTAAGGAAAGAACAAACCGCCATTAGCACAGGAAAACAGTTCTCACACAAATAATGATTGAAATTCCCCATTTCAATAAGTTCATACCAATTTATCCCGATTTATCAAAAGCAGGACTAAATTGGATCAGAGCTGCATTCTGGCATTACTCATAACTATGACTACTAGTGCCCTCAAACAGTACTGATTAAACAGTACTAAATATTTCACAAATTTGCCTCTTCTGGATCAAAATAAGAGGCCAACAGCAATCAACAGGACAATTTTTCTTTATGATAGGAAAGTAAATTTATCTCGCTTGTCTACTGGAAAGGGAGATAACACCACAGGTTTGCTAGTCCTGTTAAAAGTCTGTACTTCTGGACCCAGTCTGAAAAAGGTCAGGCACTTTTTTCATTCTATTTCCATCAGTTCTTAAAAGAAGCAGATCTCCATCAGTGCTTCACAGATGTGAATATAGCTTTGGTCGTTCTGCCTTTTTTTTTTTTTTTTTCTCCCCTCTCCCCTTCGAGGAAACCAGGAGGAAAGACAACTAAAAGGCATAATAGCCCCGCTAAAAGTAATTTCTTCAAAACATGCATCACGGCTTCTACAGTAACTACGACATAACTTTGAAACACCCCAACAGTTATTTTTGTACAAGTTTCCAGGAAACACTTAAATTTTTGAGTGTACATTCAGAAGTTTTCACAAGCTCTTAAACTGTCTTGAAGTTTCACTCTGTGACAGAAACCACTCAGACTGGCGCTGCACACGGCAGAATGAGAGCAACAGACAAATCATTTTACAAATGGTTTATTTTACAAATGCAAACACTGCTTCTTACAGCATTGCACTGTGCAAAATCTTACGAGCCCTCCGTTGGCTGCGCTGATGTATTTGGTCTCTTTAGCTTCACTGACACTACGACGTCAATTTTTCTAGTAACGCTTCTATGCCTTTAGCATTTTTATTTTGCTTCAACTTTGGGACAAGACTTTTCAGTCCTTTTTTGACTGCATTTGCCACTTTTTGATCAGTACTCCGGAGAAGGCTACATGAAAGAGAAACAGGAAAAAAATAATAATAAAAAAAAAAGCAAAGATGTCAAAGATCAGCATGTAGGTTATATGGAAAGAAGCTGTTATACAGAGTAACACAGTAGCTAATGAGGAAGAAACTAGTTCAGGGCAGGCTCTCTTGTCTTCTTTTAGATAAAAAAGTAAAACTTTCCATATGGTAAGAGACACCAAGGGAGAACACAATGAACACAACAATGCCAATCGAAAAGAATCTTCATAATATTTTGTGGACATAAAATATAGCACCTATGGATGTAAAAATGACCTATGAGAATAAATAAATCATTTGAAGATATAAACATATCATTGACAAATTCAAAAGCACGGAGCAGAAGTCAGATGTAGAAATCAGTATAGAACAACTGTCTGTGTCATTCAGGTTGTTAGAAAACTTAATTTACGGAAAGTCATACTGCAAAATCTGCAGCAAACCCTCTCTTAAGTCTTTGGACACCTTCAGTGTTTCAGGACTCAGTTTCTTTTATAAAAGTCAAATTAAAAGGATGAAGGGCACTAAAACCAGAGGTGCACAGGATGAATATTTAGCACTCAAGTGCACACACAATCTGCAAACAACTAATGCATGCGCTTCACCAGCCAGAAAGCCACAACGGTGGTGGGTATTTCAGAGTCTCAGATCTGCACAGAGGTGACAGATGGCTTCCAAGAGCCAACAACTAAACAAAAAAAGTCTAATCACAGCTTCATGGAGAACCAGCAGTGCCAGCGAGTTCTCGCTGCAGGAGGGATCTGAGTTCCATTATGACAAAAGAAAGACCAGAGTAATTTCTTTAATGAGAAGGCTTTAAAAAAAGATCAACAATTATTTTATGTTAAAAAAATACAGCTATTGTCCATACTAACCAATTTAAATTTAGCACTTCTATATAATCTGTATAACCTCAAATGCATGCAGTTAAGCAAGGATGAGATTCTTTCCTACGTGCTACTAAGTTAAACAAGGGTCACATGAAAAACAGCTGGTTGAGCTTTGTCTTCCCAGCTGCCTAAACAAATGAGAATCATGCCCAAGGAGCCATTAAGAGAGCTTCAAACCCCTAAAGATTTAGTTTTAATTAAAATAAATCCCCTAAATTTCAGCACAAAACTGAGACACTCTTCTTCCCTCTTTTCTTTTCCTCCTCTTGGGTACGTTTCAGTATTGGTGAAAACTTTTCACTGATGTTTTGAGAAATAAGCACTCCTACTTTGTAGTAATGCAAACTTACCAATCACCCCTGCAAACTTACATCACCGTGTAGTGTCCTTAATATCACCATATATATATATATATATATGCACACACACACTCATACAAAGAATCACATTCTTAACAGACCTTTCTGCAAACCACAAAACTTTTAAAGAAGTTGAATGCCTGGCTGATATTCAAGTTAAAGGAGACAAACTATTAGACAACCACTGTTCACCACTTGTTAGACTAAGTGCATTTTACTATTTTAGCAATTATTAGCCTGCACTGGTAATCCAAATACTAACTGCCCTCTAATTCAAAAATGAGCAAACAAAAGATTAGGTGCTGGATTTTTCTAATATGTAACTATATTTTTTTCCACTGAAGTTGTCAAAACATACTGAGGCTGCAGTCACGATGACAGTGGAACAGCTATTAAAAAGTTATGCATGAATAAAATTCTGTTTACTTGCTTTACAGATTTTGAATGCTCAAAATAATTTAGTTCATATAGCAAACTAGTAACACCGAATATAAAATGAATCTCTCCAGCCTTAGTTTGGGAGGGGAAAAAAAACCCAAGTACATTAGTATACTATGGGTGTACTAGCCTTTGAAAACAAATCTCTTCAGAACATCTGTGTGTGTAGGATTAGACAATAATTTAAAGGCACTGAATGCATTTATTGAACTTCAGACACCTGTTACAAAAGGCAAAAGTGTTACCATTTTGTAAATCAAAAAATCTTCACTGCCAGATCTATGATGACTATGATGTTTTATCTCACTAACGATCAGAAAACACTATTCAAAAATAGAATTAAACTCAAATTTTTAGTAAAACTTCAGTACTTAAGAATCTCTTAATTCATTCTGGAAAAAGAGGATGAACATCAGAGTAGAGACTAATAGAAAAAACAGCAGGGAGCCTGAAGTAATTTTATGGAAGGAGAGGTGGTGGGGCCAGGAGTGGAAGAGAGGAGAGAAGGAGACAGAAGGAAGAAGTTGTTCCTATTTTGCAGAAATATATTGTCTGTTTGAACAGTTTGCTCATGTTGGCTCCAGTAAGGCGATGCCGACCCAGCAGTTTTGGAACACAGAGCACCAGGTTTTAAGATACAGCCTTCAGTTTCTATGACCTGACACTGACATTTACAGGAGGAAAATGGCATTAATACAGCTGTTGGCATGTGATAAAACAAAATGTGACTGTTAAATTATTAGCCAGATTCCTACTGACTCCTTTTGATCTCATTAGTTGCATGGTTTGCTGCTTTGAAATTGTGAACAAGTTGGCACATCCTAAACCTTTTCATCGTCCACTCCAAATACACTTCTGCTCTACTGTGAGACGTACCCAAGCTCCATAATTAAGGCATCAAGACAAAACAACAAGTTAAGGGGCAAAAAATCTGATTTGCATGTGCTGCCCGCATGCTTCAAAGTTACTGCTGTTACACATGCTTCAGAGTTACTTATTTTAATGTAATTATTAGTGGTCTTTTAGGAATTTTCAACTAGAAGGTAGGGCAGACACAATTTTAGAAATGGATTTGTTTTCTGATCTTTTAAGATGTTCAAACACAGAGCTACATCCCAATGCTGCACAAGCCTAAGCTCAAAGAACAATCTGAAAATTCATGTGTGCATTTTTCCAGTTGTACCAGGTTGGACAGCTGACCTACAGCAACATGAAAGATAATGCCAGGTAAGTACAAAAAGGACATTTTGCTAGAAGAAACTGCAACTGATATTCTCTTAGCTGTTCAGAAAATTAACAAATTGAACACAGTTGTGAAGTCATGTGTCTTGCTTACCAACAAAGAACTATGGCACCTCGGTTCACTTCGGCCCATGACTTCATATTCTCAATACCAACACGTTCCAGTAATGTTCTTCCAAAGCAAACTACATGATGACAGAAGGAGGTAGAGGAAGAAAATAAAACAAAACACTTACATTAAACACAGAATCCTGTGTTAAAAATTCTCTGCAACAGTGATTTGATTAAACAATTTTTAGCCACGGAATATTTACAAAGCTTTACTCACTCAGAATAACTGATCATTCAGTGCACTGTATACTTTTGTAGACGTGAGAGTAATTTCAAACATTGCGTAAAATTAATTAAGATAATAGCAGCACTGAGTAGTGTGAAAACTTCCTAGTACAAAACAGACATATTTGCTGCTCCTTTCTAAAAGGGTGTCAAGGGCTATTCATGTCTTAAAGAAAGCATTCATAGCAAACAAAGAACTTGGTAAAAATGACACCAAATGAAAAGATAATTATATGCAATTAACTGGTACACACACACCTCTGCAGAGCAGTGTTAATTTTTTAAGCATTGAGAGGAAAGGCTGCGCTGTTCAGCCTGGAGAAGAGAAGGCTGAGAGGGGACCTGATCAGTGCCTATAAGTATCTCGAGGGAGGTGGTGAGGAGGTATGGGGCAGCCTTTTTTCACTGGTGGCCACCAACAGGACTAGGGGAAATGGCCACAAACGGAAGCATCCAAAGTTCCACAGGAGCTTAAGGAAAAAATTCTCAACAGTGAGGGTGACAGAGCACTGGAACAGGCTGCCCAGAGAGGTTGTGGAGTCTCCTTCTCTGGAGATCTTCAAAACCCGCTTGGACGCAGTCCTGTGCCACGTGCTCTAGGTGACCCTGCGTGTGCAGGGGGGTTGGACTAGATGATCTCTAGAGGTCCCTTCCAACCTTAAGCATTCTATGACTCTACCTCTGAAGAAACAGAATTCATGGTTAAATAGATGGAATTCTATTTAAAACTTCAGAGCTAAACCTCTGCTGATGCATGAAAACACCAAGGTCCCTTATTTTGATCAGCTGTACTGATATTTCAGGAATCTATTTACTCAGTAGCTCTGAAGATTAACTGGATTTGCAGAATCACAGACTGGCTGAGGTTGGCAGGGACCTCTAGGGATCATCTAGTCCAACCCCCTGCTCCAGCAGGGACACCTAGAGCACGTGGCACAGGGTGGCATCCAGGTGGGTTTGGAAGATCTCCAGAGAAGGAGACTCCACAGCCTCTCTGGGCAGCCTGTTCCAGGGCTCTGTCACCCTCACAGGAAATAAGTTCTTCCTCACATGGAGGTGGAACTGTCTGTGTTTCAACTTGCACCCATTACCCCTTGTCCTGTCACTGGCCATCACAGAGAAGAGTTTGGGCCCATCCTGTTTACATTATCCCCTCAGGTACCTATACATATTGGTAACTAGTGACTAATGATGCATTCAAAAGAAGGGACCGAGGCAGACTTCAAGTCAAGTCTCTAACAGCTGGTATACTATGCAAACTTACCTGGAGGCAAACAACCAATTTTCAACACCCAAACTAGTTTTCACTGTAACTTTAGCATACAGTTCCATCCAAAGATCAGGTTGACTTTCACTGAACTTGTTCCTAGTCTGATACGGATTTGCTCATTTGCTAATACCATGCTATAAACTGACGGTGACAATTCTGTAAGCAACCTTGCAATAAAAATGAAGAAACTAAAAGGGCACAGCTTTTGTTTAAAATAGGAATTGTGTACTGTTAGCAGAAATAAATCTGGATAACTACCTCTATATAAGGTATTCTGTGAAAGACCCCGAGATAAAACTTCACACTTTTGACACTTTTAATTATCCATTTTTAAAGAGAAGTAGCAAAAGTATTCTTTCAAAAGTATTTGAGAGTTAATGTAGATTTATTTAAAGGAGTAGATACCTGAATATATCAATGAAAAAAAAGTGTTTAACATCATAATTTCATAAAGAATTTCCTCTCCCACCCTGAACTTCCCCCCTAACTATACTATGCTTATCCTCCCTTCTTCCTTTTTTCAAAAAAAAGTATCAAAAAATAATCTCCATTAGAATAATGTGAAAAAAAAATCCTAGAGATTTAAGAGTCTTCACACAAGATTTTATAGTTACGTAACAAAGACAAGTTTAAAAAAAAGAAAAAAAAGGAGAACATCTGTGCCCAATTTCTGCCTTCTGGTATACAGAATAGCGAAGATGTTCTATTTTTGTGAGTTTTTACAGGTTATAAAGCAGTAACCCAGCAACACTAATGAACACAGTCCAGTAATTAAAATTCTGCCTATAAGAATAATGTAACAAATCTTCCTATTATAAAGCCTTTACCTTTGCTATTCCTATAAATTGATGCATAGTTTTGTGAGGCTAGCAGGACATTTTAAGCACAGAAACAACATTGTCCTAATTGAGAAAAACATACCAATATCCACCATGTAGAAAAAGCAATCTTCCCTTCAGCAATTGTTCATGTAACTCACAACAGTCAAAAGATAAATGCATACATCTTACAGCATCTCTAAGATCTCCCATGTATTAATGTGTTCTTAAACTATCAATCTTAATTTAGATTAGGTAGTTACTTATTCTGAAGTCATAATTTGATCAAATAAAACTGAATTTTGAACATACCTTCTTTTCCACTCTCTTTCATTTTTTCATCTTGCTCAATTAACCACTTCAAAACTAGATGGCCTGCTGGATGCTCAGCAATGTGAAGCTTTAAGGCAAAAACAAAGTTATTAAATGAAGGAGTTTCAACCTGCATTTTATTCTCTGACCATAAATAGTACTGCTTGTTTTATCCACCTTTTTCTCTGCCATCAGTCCCCATTTCACACTAATTCAGCTAGTCATTATCTATGACCAAATAGCAGCAAGTCAGAATGCAGTATAAATATCCAAAATAACCAGTTGTCTGTTTTCTTTTTTTTTAATCATCCTTCTTGCTAGTATATGACATGGAGTAATATAAGCTCTGGCTGCCACTCCATATTCTCTAATGTTTTATCCACCACGCATTACACTGAGTAGATTCTCCAGGTCTAGCTGCCTGCATGCAAACTTCCCACATATGCACAATTTCCAGCATTCACTGCAGTATAACTCACAGAACTTCAAAGAAAATGAATGGTTGTGTAAAATTGCACTAAGTGTTTACTGTTAAAAAAAAAAAAAAAAAAAAAAAAGGGATAACTTTTAGAAATAATGGCTAGAAGCAGCATGTCTCTGGAAAGCCTTGGCAGCAGCAAGCCTTTCATGCAGTTGCCTCCAGTTCTCTTTTTTTTAAGACTACAAGGTATTTTCAGCATTCTTCCTCCATCTGTAATTTTTTTCTATCTACAAACTAAGTTGGTTTCATCTGAATTTTCTATGTTGTTGAATTCCATAAGCACTGCAGAAGGACAGGCACTGAAGAACTGAGGAAGATGAAGCCAATTCAGCAAAATTATCAGAATTTGGAGGACATTAGATTTAGTCTATGCAACATCTTTCATTTTCTAATCCACAATGACAAACTTGACTGAAGTTTAAACTCAACAAAATAGGGTAGAGTTTTTATCTTCTTCAAAATGTGCTTGGAAAAACACACAGCTAATACCTATGAACCTAGTTATAGGAACCTATCCTACCTGTCATTCTCAGTATACACATTTAAGGGGTATTACAAAAATTCTTGTTTGATTTCTTAGTGCTAATATTAAAACAGAAATTGCAGTATGACTGCCAGCTGTTTTTCCACAAAACACTTCAGTTTGTTCTGGAAGATTCATGTACCCAGGTTTCCAAATCATATGAAATGTTGACTTCAAGTTTCCATTACTTCATATGCAAAGCTAATAAACTATGAAAGGAAGAGGTCAGAAAACAAAAAGGCTGCTTTTATGTACAGCTACAGTCAAGAAAGCACATTAACCTCCTAAAGGAAAAAATGTGCAAACCTCATTTCCCCAATATATGCAAATTCATAGCAAGACCTCAACATCTTGTCCTGTTACATTACCTGCCCATCACAGCCACCTGGAATCAGCTCTTCTGCTGCCAAACTGGCAATTGCATCTAGTGCAGGCTGGATGTCTCCAAGAGCTGTTCCCAAGATGTCAGCAACTAGGACAAACGTACTTTTGTCCATCACCACTTCTTGAGTGTGTTCTTGCAAATACTCTAGCAAAGGTGAGGAAATGGCTTCCAGGAGTTCACGGCGACGGAGCTCTGTATTCTTCTTGCTGATGAAAAAAGACACATGTTACTGCAGAGGACTTGCTTTGTGTGCCCCTCAAGAAGGTTCAGAGGGCTCTATGCAACTGTCAAGGTCAGTAAGACACATCAATCATCCTCCTCTCTATTCTGCATACTAGCAGGTATATGTTGCTCAAACAACAAGTTTTAAGAACAAGTGGAATAGGAAATTAAAATGTCTCAATGGTTCTATGTCCTTTGTTTAAAGCTGACTGCCAATAAACCTGACATATTTAGCTTTTTATTAACAGTGGCAGTGTAGCCTGTTGATTTTCTATTTATTCTATTGTATTAAGTACCGGGAGATATTGCTAAAAGTGTTACTCACTTCCCTAAACCAAAAGCTGGTAAGCTGGTAAGCGTCACTGTCAGTATCGGAGACCGAATTAAAAAAGCAATTTTTCACTTTTATTGATAATTTCAAATATACTTTTATGCAACTCAGAACCTTATGCAATAATATATGTTAAAAATTTCCTCCCATGATAAGACTGGCTTTAACCAATTGGTTATACTAGTCTTAACAAGGAAAGCAACATGGTTTGTCACTTTACAACCTAGAAATATTATCACACATTAAATAAATTAAAAAAGCATGACATGCACAGATCGTATTTGCTGAAATCACATACTGTTTAATACAAAAACACCATTTATCACTTCTATCTGAAAACTTATATTTGTTTTGCCTTTTTATTTAAACTCTAACAATGTAACCTTTGTACTTCAGTTACCTATGGGCATTTCCATCTCCTTGCTGAAGAAGTGTGATGATTTCTGGCACAAAATGTGCAGGGTCTCTAGGACTTAGCAAGTACAACAAGACCTTCTTTCCATGTTTGTTGTTTACTATACTAGGCAAGGAAGCATTTATTTCCTGTGAAAGCAAACAAACAGCAAAGCATTAATGAATAGTTCTGCACCATTGATAATGAAAATATGTAAATTCAAAGATTAAGGAAGTAGAGCTCTATACTAAGAATAAGACTGCCTGCTTTTGGAAAGAATTCCAAAACTCTAAACAGAATGAAAGCTGGCAGAAATGAAATAAATAAAAAAGAAATATAGTTAAAAATGTGTTTATGAAATGCATCAATATGATTGCTTAGAAGCCACTGTAAAAGTATAGCATTTGTTTTCACTATACATGCGGGTACTAAGAACAACAAAACATATCCTGCTATATCCTGCTGTGCAACCAAACTCAGTAAAAGACATAAACGAAATAAAGACAAAGGATCATCTATTACGGCAATGAAGAGTAAAGACTCTCAAACAATCATACATAAATACACAGGCAGGGAGAACAGCCCACATAACAGCAAGGTGTCTATCTTAAATCCATCACAAAATCCAAGAGTAATTGCAGAGTTTCAGTAACAGAGTAAACTTGGCCTCTGTTGCGAGTACAACCAGCAATACTTGCAGTTTACTGGCACATGGGCAGAAATACTGGCATTTCCCAGGGAATGGTAGCAATAGCCACTGGTAAGCTTCAGAGTGGGTTCCTCGCACCTTGGTGCATGAACACAGCTGTGGCAGAAAACTCATTAAGGTATAAAAGAGTCACCTTGTTTAGAAAAGCACTCCTCCATATTCAGAGGCAAGCACGTGTATTAATCCATCTGCTTGACCTCTCATCTCCCAGAATTCCACATACAGGTTTCACGTTGTACAGCAAAACACACTTAGCTACCAAGCAGCACTGGAAAACTCTCAACGCCATCCAGATGCTATTGACCCTTATGACAATCCATTTCTGATAGCTTTTAATATACATACAAATTTTGAATTTAAAACAAAGTAGGACTGCACTCTGGGCACGCTCTACAAGCCACCGCCCCTGAAAAACCTCCTTATAACCATGAACAACAGCTAATAAAGGGAACAATTTAAAGCACATCACTTTCACCAACTTGCGGTTTAGGTTGTTGGTTTTGAGGGAAAGAGAAATGTAAAGATTGGAAGTTGGCAGGAAATGGCTAGATGCCTTCCTTATTTCAAAAGAGTTGCTTAAAACTAGGTGAAAATGCGTTTCAGTGAATGGAGATGAACTTTGGCTTAACACGTAACACAACCTAGTGTACCTATGAAATAAAAAGATAAAACTTCACATTCCAGACACATATATATATATATATAAACTTTCTAATGAGAAAGACATGTTAACTCTTATTTTTGGGATATACATTCAGATTATGTGAAGTTTATTCACCCGTTAAATGCCTGACACAGTGCTGAAATATTGCTGAACTGCCAGTAATGAAAAGAAGCATTCAATTCAGCACAATTAAAGACAAATTTTCTGCACTTCGAAATCAACCTATGAAGCAGATGTTTTATATAACAGAGGTCCATTTTTATTTAAATCCTCCAAAATTCCTCCTCTTATCCCTTTCCAAATTCCTAATTCTGAACAAAATTCAGTCATGCTCAGTGTCCCAACTGTGAGAGAATATCAATGGAAGCTTAATAATTTATACTATGTTCTTTCTCTCAATTGGTAGCATCCTTCTAGCATTGTGTGAACTCTAGAACTAACATGAAAGAGGTTTTTCCCTCAACTTTTCCCAAATTCCAGAAGGTGCCTAAGCAACCAATGTGCAATTGCAACCATATATGTAGGTTTAAAGCAAAACATGTATTCTTTGGTCCAGGTTTAAGTCTCTGTACAGCTGAGAGTTGAGAAGGCTTTCCTCTGAGCCTTTTAAGACCTCACAATCACAAGACCTGCAAATTCCTGACCGTTCTGCCAAGTCAAATAAACCATTAGTTTTAAAACAGTAAACAAAATTTAGGTCTTGCCCAAATACTGCAAACTTTTCTGCCTAAAAAGATATGTTTTACTATTTTTTTGTTGTTTGAAATTGAGTATGAGCAGACTGAAAAGCAGCACAAGATTTTTAAAAATTTGAGCTATTCTTTATAGACGGTTAAATTTTTGATTCTTCTATACAGCATGTTTCAAAACCTGCTCTCACAGAAGCACAGAATCGTTCAGGCACTTCTGGATCATCTAGCACTGACTGTTCCTTTGCTCCTTCCAGTCAGAGTCCATTGGAACTAAGGCAGTGTCTGGTCAGGTTTTAAATATTCCCATGGATATAGACTCTGGGTGACATGCTCCAGTTTTTGACCACTCTCACATTAAAGTTCTTTGCTATGTTGAGATAAATTTTCTTATGTTTCAATTTCTGCTTACTCCTTTTTGTCCTGTCACTAGGCGGCATTGCAAAAGCTCTTGCTCCAGCTTCTTTATGCTCACTAATCAGGTATTTGTAAGCACTGATAAGATCCTCCCTTAGTCTTTCCGTCTCCAGACGGAACTGCTTCAGGACAGAATCTGTCCTGATCTGTCCCAGATGTCCCTCCAGCCTTAAGGATTCTATGATTCTATGAACTCTCTCAGCCTCTTTCCCACAACAGATGCTCCAGTCTCTACATCATTTTGTGGCCCAGTACTGAACCTGCTCCAACATGTCCATGCCTCTCCTGTACTGAGATGTGGCCTCCTCAGGGCTGAGTGCAGGAGAAGGATCACCTTCCACTACCTGCTGGTAATGCTTCACCTAGAAGCATTTGGGTCACCAAGACCCAAAACCTTCTGTGCAGAGGTGCTTTCCAGCTGGTCCAACACGTACTGGTGCATATGCCTATTCTTGCTCAGGTGCAAAACTGATTATTTTTCCCTCTGTTGAGCTTCATGAGGTTACTGCTGGCTCATTTCTTCTGCATAACCAGGTGGCAGGTCAACTTTCCTCCGGGGTCTGAAATCATCTGCAAACTTGTTAAAGGCAAACACTGCTCCATCATTCAGGTCATGAGGATGCTAAACAGTGTTGTAGCTAGTGTTACCTTTAGGATATATCACAAGGGACATATAACCTTCAGTTAGTGATTGTGCTGTTGTGATCACAACCCTCTGAGCATGGCAGCACAGCCTGTTCTCCGTCCAACTCACTGCCCACCTATGCCTGTGGTTCAGGCAACTGGGTGTTACAGGAGACAGTAACAAACACTTTGCCAAAGTAAATACAGCACCTGCTGCTCTCCCCTCATCCATCAAACAAGCCACTCCACCTTCCCTTGGTAAATCTGGGCAGACTACTCCAAACTACTTTTTCGTTCTTCATGCTTCTGGAAATGGCCTCCAGGATTATTTGGTTCCATCAGCTCCCCAGGGATCAAGGAGATGCCTCCATCTCATCGTCAGCGATTGGTTTTCATTCTCCACTTGAAGCGTTGGCATTTGATCTCATGTGATAATTTTCATTTTCCCTGACATCCTTTCCTCGGGCTCATGTAAAGCCAGATGGCCTAATCTATTTGTGTGAAGGCTACTCCTTCTTATTCTCATTTTCTTATCTGTCTAGACTAACGCAGTAACATGGCCAAATCGTAAACACTCTGTTATCCTGGAACATCATGAGTTCTCAGATGGTGGAAAAATACCAACGATTCAGATATTATACAGCATGCTGGAAGTCCCAAATAAAAATCAAGCACTGTATCTCAACTCCAAACAGCAAAGGGCTGTAAGAGTACAGAAATGCATCTTGTATGAAAACAGCCCAGACCTGTCAGGGCTTACTTGCTTGGACCTTGCCCAAAGTTGTTACATTGCTCAGCAGATTCTGGAAACAAATAAAAAAGCTGTGATCACTGCTAATATGTTTAATAAACACAAACTAACTCCATGGGGAGAGGTTTTCTGCTCTCCAAATCAGAGAGAGAAAAGACCTGACTAAAATTCCAGGGTAGGGGAGGCAAACCCAAATCCCTCTATACGGAGTTGCTCTAAGAGCAATTGCTTGTATTTTTGAGAATAAACCACACAGTGACCCCTTTCTCTCCATGTTTTTTTCTTCACTTGCAGACTACTGCCTTGTTTTTACCTCTGTTACTACCTCTCATCACTGACACAAGTTATAAGCACTTTACAACCTGTATGTCCATACAATAATTATGCTGCTTGCATGAAAAGAGATCGTGCCATACGAAGTCTCTTGCATCAGCATAAAAAGAGCATTAATCTACAGATTAAAGCAGCTTAAAAATAAAATTTGCATTAAAACAAGATCTAAGTGTAAACACTTTATGAAACCCTGTTAAATCACGTTTGGATGAAGGGAAATGGAGCATTCCAAAAGGGAACAGATACAGATTAGCTTATACTATCTATCTTCTTCCATTCATCCAGGAAAATTCCATCTAGGCCCAGCAAAATGGCTTCAGTATTTTCATGTTTCAGACATTTATCTGTATCCAATTTGAAAGTCAGATTAAAAATACTGGGGGAATTTTATTTGTGCCAGCTGCCATTTACTTATCAATACATTAAGTAAGAAGTGTAAGCTTTGATAATTAGAGTTAAGTGGCTTCAGCACTCAGCCAAAAATCTCCTGAGTATTTAATCTAGTTTCTGATCAGGCTGTTCAGATATGCTTTATTAAGTCATGTTAGACTCAGGGAAGATATTCTGTCCCTCAAAGTTTACCACAATTTATCTTAAGGTATCATTTTCATGACTTCCTGTTACTCCTCCAAAACAGCTAAATGGGATGTTCCTTGCACAACAAGGGTGATTAACTATGGCTAAGGTTCAGATGACAAGTGGGTGAGATTACATCATAGTTCAGAAATTTTCCATAGTTTCAGTCTCCTTGAAAAACTAGCGGAGCTTAAATTTTTAGAAGAAAGACATTCTACTTTATGGAGATTCCAGTCACTTGCTAGTGAGACTATAGACAGACATGCACAGAAAGGGCAATTTTCAGTAAGCGCTGAATCTAGTTCAAAAATTAGAGAACAGCCAAAAGTGCTAATATCACGTGTAAGACAGCAGAACTCTCTCTAATGAAACAGAAAAGGTGAAAGGATGGAGTTGTTTTTGGAAAAAAATGGATTCCAATTTTTATCCTTCTATACACTGTCAAACACACCGGTAGTATTTAACATAATGTTTTAAGGAAAAAATACTTACAGATATAATTAACTGTTTCACAAGTTTAGTATCATCGATGCAATCAAATGCTGCCAGCAAGACCAAATGAGAAAATTCACCCTGCAAAAGCAAGACAGCAGAAGAGTTCAAAAACGTGCAGGCAAGTTTTATGCATACACTAATTAATTTAGCAATAGTAACAATTTGTCTTAAACATCATACAAGCCTTGACCAAATTTTGTCTACATTGTGAACTCTCTCTCATTCTACTCCCTCTCTTCTCAGTTCACGAGAAACATGTTTTTAAAACAAAGGTAGATTAATTTTCTTTGCTATTTTAAATTTTTGAATTGCTTTGTCATATGCAATCCTCTAATATAGTCCCATTGTGTAATCACCACTTTGAATCACAGACTGGTTTTACAGGAAAAATATGTATAGGTTTTTATTTCTATGGTGGACTTGTCTCCAATTGAGATAAATCACTTGCTATATTTTCAGAGAGCATGTCTATAGCATATTAAAACCTAAGATTTTAAAACCAAATTCACCTTTAAGTCAGTGAGACTCTTTACACGAAAGTTAGGTCAGGCCATAACTAGTTCTAGTATGGTTTTAGCTATTCAGCCACTGCCTATATGAAAACAGTGCATATATCCTACATTTTTATTGTTTAAAAGTATAAAATAATTACTCTTTGAAAAAAAAATAAAGTAATGCATTCTGGCAAACTTATGAAGGCAAACGTTATTTCACTGATACTAAATGTTAATAAATACAGCTACACAATACTGAAGTTCAAAAAAAACGTTAACAACAAGTTAATCAATGAGTAAGATGAAAACACAAAACGAACATCTACTCTTAAGCTATCATGATAACCTCTTTCTGCCTCAAACAGCAAGTAACTTTCCTACTCATTAGTTGAAGAAAAGAAGTTGGAATTGAAGAAAACACTTAGGCAATATCACTAATTACTACAGCCACAAGAAGTTAGAAAGCAGGTATAAATATAAAGCAAGAATTAAAGCAATTTCTTCCAAATATTTCCGCTATTTTACTGCACAGCATTACTACATGTAGCCCTTACAATGAAGCCAGTAAGCATTCAAAAAAGTTATTTCAAGTGACTCATTATACTATCACTAATTTAAACCTAGCTTTATTTAGATGTCATAGTTGTTTATAGCATCACTTAAGAGACTAACTTGAAAGTATTCCATCAGATTAGTGCAGTTTCAGAGAATAAAATAAAAGGCTACTGAGCACTCACTGTTGCTATTTTTTCAATATATGTCTTCATGGTTTTCACGATGACTTTTCTGTCCTATTCAAAACGAAAGGAGAAACTTCAGTCAGTATGTAACGCTGTTTTTCAAAAAGTAGCATGTTACTTACAGTAACAAAAATATGACCTTCTGTTTCATAAATCACACACAATGACTAAATTTCAAAATCTTCAACGCTAGTGAAGACACTGTTTCTAAGGTGAAGGGTTACACCTAAATTACGAGGAAATCCTCAGTCCCAGAGAGGTTCTGAGAAGCATCCAGAATTTCAGTACAGTACTGAGACACCCCCAGAAATGGCGATTTAAAATCTTCCCATATAATCACCTATATCCTTACCATTACTTACAAGAGAATACAATTCCGCTCTTCATTTAAGGAGAATTTTTTTGCAGAAAATTTCTTCAGTTTTGTACTTTTGGCTCCTACTGGCATTGCTCAATCTCTAGAATGCTTTTCTTTTTTCACTTACATGAAAAGATGAGGAGCTATACTACTTCCAAAGGAGCTGATGTAATCCCTTGCATCTAAAATATTTCAGGAGACAGGATCAGCAGTTCTTGAAGAAGACACTCTAAAATATAGTTCTTAAAAATCTATAAAGTTTTGGCATTTCAAAGCCAAATGTAGATCCTTGCTATGATTTCTACAACTTCCCTCTCCCTACTGCCAATTTGACCTGCATTAAGAAATCTACAGAGGGTACAAATGAAAAGGGTCTATGTGTTAGCTCCAAGAACTCTGCTAAAAGTAAAATGAGATACTTCCACTATGAAGGATCTCATGTAAGCACTGACCCACAAAAATCTACAGCTTACACTTGGCAACAGGGGAAGTGGAACCACTTTTTAAGCTTGCTCTGAAAAACTTAACTGCATCAGATACCTGTACTGAGAGAAGGAGCCTTGTGAGCAGTGAGATTCACATAGCCTCAAAAGGCTATGGCGTGGGTAGACATAAAAAACACGATACCTTGGGAGTACCATGCCATAAACAGTGCATAGCTACTCGTGCTCCATCATGAGTGTGTGCCAGGTAGATGACAGCTTCCCTGATGGCTTCTATCATTTCCTGAGGAAGAAAAGATTATATAGTGTAAGAAATTTCTCTGGGGGGGAGAAGGAAGAACTGTAAGCACGAAAGGAATTTATTCTGCTCATATCACTGTTCAATCATAACACATACATACAAAAAAACTATAAAGAAGTGAGACTTATGCCTTTTCTCTCCTTGTCTTATGGTAGAACACTGAATTCAGGGGCATTTTTGAACAAAATCGTATAAGAAACCACACACAAGAACCATGAATTAAGATAAGATCTGTATTCAGCTAAAGAGGTCACTTGCTAACAGTAACAAACAGCAGCTGAAGTTCAATTAGCAGAAATAGAAAAGAGACAGCAAGCCCAGAAGGGTCTACCTGACTGTCTTTAAGTCTAGAGTTAGATAGTGCATAGAGCTGGGACCAGAATGGGGCTGACACACACCAGTTCCATCTTTGTAAAGCCCTGGGATACCAGCTTGGAATACCAGACATCACTTTCCTTGAATAAATTTATTTTTTTGCAAGATTGAATGGAGAGAACTTATAACTGGAATTTAATATCTAAATGATGAGACAAACAGCTATGATTGTTTCAGGAGAAGGCAGGAAACAAAGTTTAAGGCTGCTGAGGGAAGGGACCAATCCGATTATCATTTGGTCGAGGGCATTTGGGCAATGGGTGGAAGACATCAAGAAATATGTTGGAAAATTAAACTGTTGGAAGCAATGTCCTTACCTTTACATACATACTATTCAGCAGCTACTGAGAAGGATCATTTATCAAACACACAGAAAACACTGAAGTTGCTGCACTAGAAGTTAAAAAACTAACGAAAACACACAAAAAGAAACCATCCCAAACACCACAATCTTTTCATTGCTTCAATCACACTGCTTTAATGTCAAAGCTCACTGTAACTCTAAGTCTCTATATAACACCTCATCGTCTAACTGGAGTCATTACATGTATTGAAAAACGAACAAAAAGAGCACTTACAGATCTTTGCTTTGGAAGAGCGTGAGTGAAAAAGTCCAGAAACACCTTATGCACTAGTGAGTGTTTTATCACAGCCTCTCTACATTTTGGGAAGAGGAAAAAAGGAAAAAAATAACAACATAAGCAATGATTTCAACACAAGTCGACACTACTTCATATTAAAAAAAAATGACACAGATACCACCGTATGGTATGCAGTTATTCCTCTAAACAAGCCTGAAAAAACATACACTTTCTCCCCTGGAAGTCAAATAAGCACAGAAGTTTCACACAAGTTGAGAAGAACAAAAAGTCATTCTGGAGGAGACTTAGAATATGCAGAAAATTCTACCGAAACTAATAAATTGTACAGCATGGCACATTATTTTCTTCCAAGAGACCACGAGGCAAGATTGTCTAAATATGCATTACAAAAGAATAATGCACTGCTGGTGTTCTAGAAAAAGTTTTCATTGATTTTACAACAGTAAAATATTCAGGATGTTTTGGAATCACTGTTAGTTAATCATTATACAATGCAGTATCTTACTTCTTAGAAGAAACACGCATCAAATCACAGGCTCAAAAAAACACACACTTACTTCTGTGCCATTGGTGTAAGAATCTGTTTCATTTCATCCAGAATGGCCTCTCTCTTTTCAGGCTGAGCTTCTAACACTTTATCCAGTGTTGGGTCAACTGGTGTCTGAAATGAGTGCCCAAACACAGGTTTAGTGATTTCCAGTGGGTATCGAATCTTACAGAAAAAAGTTCATCAGCAGCTATATGCATAAAACTAGTTTCTACAGTTTCAATTAATTGAGGTTAACTTCATTTATGCCTTACCCTTACCTCAGCAAGGGCAACTACTTCAGACTAGGCAGATAAAGGCAACTACATGAAAAGGAATTTTATCAGAAGATACAATAGGTAAGACAGACAAGATACACTCTACATTATACTCTAGAATATGAAAATACCTTACACTAAAAAGTGCTAAAATCTCACCTTATAAACCTGGAATGTGTTTCCATAAAGTTCTTCTGTCAGCATATTCCTCTGCTCCAAAACAGCTTTGTCGTTATACGCATACTCCACTACAGCAGATGCTTCAGCATGACGGAGCATTTTTCTCACGTGGCCTTTAAAACTTTTCATTATTTCTGCAACTTGTTGTTTTGTCCTTTTTCATAGGAAAAAAAATGGCAGGAGTTAAAACATCATGAAGGAACTGACCTTAGGAAGCATATTTAGGTGATCAAATAGTAGCATAACAACATAGAAAATACATGCACCTAGATCACCCTCATAGCATTTATGAAAAGATTGTGAAAAGGGCAGCATTCTTGAGAAAACATGAGGGATTATAAAGTGGTCATTCTCAGAAAAAGAAAAGAAACCCCCAGAAAAATCACAATAAAGCCTGTATCTAATTTTATGACAGTAAGGATAATACTGGATATTAGCTTAATCCCTATTTCCAGTGCAAAGATTACCGTCCACATTACTTCAAGGTCAGCAACTGCAGGGTAATCCACTGCAAAACACATGCACTGTACAGACTTGCAAAAGGTATCATAGTTAGATCCCTCTGTACACACAAGTGTCTTAAGATTAGCTCATTTGAGTAAAATGCTGCCATGTTACGGAGATGGCCAGAGAAGCAAAGAAGAAAGATTAATGTAGTGAGTCTGTGTAGGTGTTCCATAAACACAGCAAATATAATTGAAGGAAGATAGAAGAAAGGAGAAATATCAAGTAGCTAGAAGGTAGAATAGATAAGAACAAAACTCTGCTTCTGCACTACAAAGTATAGAAACCAAATTTAGAAAGTGGGGAAATTCTGCACAAGAAAGGATGCTTTTAGAAACCCTCCACCTTCAACAGTGAGCAGAAAAGCCTTTACAAATCAATTTCTGCTTTTCAGGCAGAGGCCAACTTTGAGCGTGCTTTTGTGCATCTTCAGCACTTTAGCCAATACTGTGTCTCAGCTTTAGGATTACTTTTTGCAACAAAAAAAGTGCTGTTAGCAGCATCAGCTAGTCTCCTGCTTCGTTACTACTAAAGAGACATATTTTTTATTAATAATCAATGCATTACAGATTAAGAGGAACGTTTATACCAACAATATGACGATGCAAGAGAGACTTAAGTCAACTCACTTTTTCATACTTACCCATACATAAGAAATTTCTTCACTATATTCCTGGAATATTTTGACTTACTCAACTCTACAAGGCTATCTAGAGGAGAGGAAAAAAGTGTTCAGTTAGTTTTTGTTTTTCTTAATAACATCTCTACAAAAATGAAATGGCATTACATAAATAATGCTTTGACAGTCAGCTAGGAATAAAACGTAATTTAAATGGAAAACTGAAAATGCTCAAAACAAAAAAGTGGAATTATCACTTCTCTTAATGCACACCAACACAGTAAAGAAGGTTGCAAATATGGTGCAAATAAGAAAAAGTACCTTTTAGTTCTTCAAATGTCTCCTGCCTTTGCTCGTTGTTACCATACTGGATAAAGCACTGGATCACTCTGGTTGAATCATGGGCAAATGCCAACTGCAGGACATAAATATTTTATTCATCCTCAGGCTTTCGTATGACATTAACACAAATTTGGAGCATAACGTATTTGATCTTCAGTACAGTTCTATGCCACATATAGGATGTAATAGCAATTATAACAAGTTAATTGCTTACAACAAATCCATTTTTAAGCATTTTTACTGCCATAAAAGTACTCTAATCACAAAATACAATACATGCAGTTGTTGGCAATGAAGGCAACTGTAAAATGCCTCAGATATTTACTACCGACAAAGAGATAAACGTGAAATGGTTCATTTGCTCTGGAATTTCAGAGTAGAAGTATGTTCCACTTGGGCATGGGAAAGCACGAATCACTAAAGTGCCCAATGATATAAATGTTACTGTAAACTATGCTATGTTAAGTAGTCTTTCTACTTATCTCTTGAAATGTCTAAGACTACTTAGCATAGCAATTGTCAGGACACTTCAATATTCTCAGAAGGAGCTTTTGTGAACTCATGTAAGTCATTTGTTGCAGTGGCATATATCTTTTCCTTACACTTTTAATTTTCCCATGAAGTAGCTTTTGTAGTTCATTCATTAGCTTTTCTCGCTGTGCCTTATCACATTTCTTCCTGAAAGGAAATAAACAGAAGAATCTTAACTGAGGAATTAGCTTTTTGATAGTATAATTCAGTTACGTCTACAAATTAAGAAGTAAGAACATAAAAACCAAAATGGAGTTAGCTTACAACAATTTATTAAAGCTATGGCTATGTATAACTAAGTAGGTTTCAGTTTCTATACACTAAATCAGTTTTTCAACCTAAAATTATCTTCTAAAGTAACAATGACTAGAAAAAAAAAAGATATTTCAGATCCACGAAGCTGCTAATGTCACCAAGACACTGAAGACCTGTAAGCATTACACAGCCAAAACCAGGTAGCAGACACACACAAAATAATTCCTTTTTTTTGACTTGAGGTCCCAGTCCTAGAGTTACAACTGTCCAGACTGAATGTCACAAAAACAAACAAAAACAACTCTGCAGTAACCAGACTGTCAACAAATTGTATTTTTGCTCTATGATTCACAATTCAAAGAGAAAACAAGATTCAAGAGAACTCTCTTCCTTTTTTTTTAATCAGCTTGCAATTAAACATGCCTGCATAAAAGCGGTATCAACACATTTTTAGAAAAAGTGATTCGTAGAGTGTGATGACCCAGAATGCTATTTCAGTCATCTGCAGAAACACATCTAATCACATTGTTCCATCACGGAAATATATGAGGAGATTGTACAAGTGGCAAAAAAGTCTCCCTCTACTACCACAAAACTTATGACTAGAAGCTAAATGAACGAATGAACCATTCTCACCTTCTCACATTTTCCCATATTTGCTTTGATTTCACAATTATGTCATAGTTGCTTTTGTCATTGAGTTGTCTGCTTTGCTTTAATTCCTTCCTTTTCTTTTTGAATTCACTCCATTTAGGTTTCTTAGAATCTGGTCCTGAAAATAAAAATAAACCTATTCTTTACAATAGAAGAAGGTACAAGAAAATCCTCCATTGTTGTAAACTGCAGTCACTCTGTGACTGCTCAGGCTCTTTGCCTACAATTTTTCATCTAGCTAATATGAGTGTGCAAACCCTAGCAGATATGCTAAGCTGGCAAGTTTCACTTCCAGAAAACTGGATGCAGAAGGCAAACAGGCAGTGTTTCCTCAACGCTCTATCAAAGGATGCATCTCGTCTACCTTAAACATCAACCCAGGATGCATCTGCTACTCAGTGACTGTGCAGTCTGAAGTCATATTCCCATTTTCCTTTGTTTTGCTCACCCATGTCATTTTCCTCACTCAAAAGCATCCTGATTTAGAGACACAAAGTTGAAAACTCAAATAAAAAAGTTTACAAACAAAGACCTACTGTAGTGTCTCCTTTTTAGGCCACCTATAAGGAGGCCAAGACAAGGATTAAAAAGTAATGCTAACAGTTTAAACAGAGAGGACACAAATATTCTTTGTCTCTGATCTCGCTATCACCGTTCACACTTTTAAAAAACATAACAGAAAGAGCCATGAAATACTCAATGGAATAAAAAGACCACAGTTTGCAATCTAGTGCCCTGCAATAATGGACCATACACGCAATTTACTGTTTTATTCAATGCCTTTCTCATCAATGATTAACTTTGCCAAGTTTATCGCTTTAGTTCTTTCACAGGTACAATCTCATAATACAAACATGCCACTAACTATCACCTCATACTTCTTTCTTATGTAAAGCCTTGTATCTTAGGCTGTGCACGCCCTTCTTTTTCACTAAATTAGGTATTTTATGTAGGAGACTTCACACAGCTTCGCAAGCTCAAGATGATTTTATACAAAATATCTCAAGTGACTAGTCCTACAAGGTAGGAACAAATAAAGATGTACAATACATGGCAGTTTTCACTTATACACAACTAAGCCCTCCCCTACCTTTTTTTAAAAGGCAGCTTGATATAAATTTCCAGACAACTAGGGCATCTCAAGCAAAGTCCTTCTTAAAAAACAGATGCATTAAAATAACCAACCTCTTCCCTTATTTTCCCAAGCAAATCACATGTACAAAACCTCAAAACTCCCCGCACAATAACCTGTTTTTCATTTTATGCTGTTTCTATTTAAGCCACCTCAGCGAACTTGGTTTCAGTGCAGAGATCAAAAAACACAAAGTTACCATGTCCATGAGGTTATATTAAGTAAAGCTGAATACCTAAAAAGTAAAGGAAAGAGGAGAGAAGAAGTCCTAGATGAACAGTAGGTTTCCCAGAATATGGTGTCCGTAAGTATCCAGAATTAAAAATCCACTCACCTTTCTCTTCACCATCCTGGAGTTTTCTCTTCTTCGCAGGTTTTTCCGGTTGTTGCTTATTCTTGAATTTTTTGACACTAGCTTTTCCAGGTCTTAAGTTTCCTTTCACAAATTTCTTGGAAATGGATTTGGGCTTTCCCTCCTCATCTCCCTTGCTATGAAACTTCTTTGGGGGACCAGAATCTAGTCATTGAAAAACACAATATGTTATCCTAGAGCCAATGTGTCCTTAAAACAATACACTATTATTACCCCAACTATGACATAGGCCTCTACACAATATATATTCCAAGCAATTCTTCTAGATAGAAGTATAATGGCATATATTAGTAGTCCTAAATCATGTTACTCTTGGTCTTGTTTTTGTATTTATTTGTACAGTCATCGCTGTTTTGAAATCTCAAGTTCGAGGTAGAACAGAGCAAGTGCTGAAAGACATTTTATCAGTGCTAACCCACAGCACTTCTCCCATTCCACTTCAACTCTCAAACAAACCTTCTTTGTTAACCTGGAAATGCAAGAACTAAAAACAAGACGATGATTTCCAATTTTGCTGTAAATCAGTACTTTACTTCAACCAAAGGGGGCTGAATGGTAGCAAACGGACCTATTTCCAAGTCAATTAGTTTTTCTGCTTATTTTCTGGCTGGTTTCTCTTGGTCAGCACAGTTTTACGCACAAGACAGGAAATACAAATTCTAGCTTTTTCTGTATTACACTAGCTCCTTAAACAAATCACTTCCACGAAAGAAATTTTGTCTTCTTACCATTATCTTTCTTAAATTTCCTCTTCCCAGGCGGTGCTTTCCCACGAGGCGCTTTTCCACGCTTGCCAACGAATTTCTTTTTATTTTGGCCTTCCATCGTGACGACACTCCCGAAGTTCAACCGAAACAATAAAAAGAAAGAAACTTCCGCGCTTCGTTGACGATGACGCAAAGAAAAACACAACAAACAAACAAACAACACACCGTCAACTCCCCGGAAATCAGTTAAAGCGGCCGCTGCAGCTCAGGGGGCGCACACTGGGCGCTGGGAATGGGCTGCCCCGTGAAGCGGAGCCCAAACGGCCGCTGCCCGTAACGGGGCAGCCCGTAACCGTTGCCCGTAACGGGGCAGCCCGTAACCGTTACCCGTAACGGCCTCTCCCCCCGCCCCGGTGCCGCCGCTCACCCCACACGTGCCGCCGCCGCCCGCGCTTTACGGCACCTGCCGCGCGGGCGCTGCCATTGGCCGCGGACGGCCCGCCGCGCGACAGCGCCGAAGCGACATTGCCGTAAAGCGCCGCGCGCAGCCGGGCGGAGGCGGGGAGGTAGGTGACGTGACGGGCCCCTCCGCCAATCGGCGGGCGCCGAGGGAGGAGGCGGGCGCCGCCGTTGCCAGGAGACGGCAATGGCCCTAACGGCCTCAACGGCTCCAACGGCTCCGCGCGAGCGGCCGCTCTGCGGCGGGGGAGACTTGGGGCCTCGCTGTCAAACTCACCCTTAAAAATGCCACTTATTTGTTTACTTATACGTACATACATACATACACACATACTTGGGGAGAAGCCTTGAAAGGAGCAGGGAGCTGATATGAGGCAGTCCCGTCTTCTGACTGGTACTCTGCGTATTTCTATACGCATTCCAGCATCTGAAATCATTTCTGATCTCAGCACTGTTTCCTTTCTCACCCGCTGCCCTTTTCTGGCCTGCCACCAGCTTTTTGAGCCGAGCTTGCTCAGTGCGCAGCGTAAGCAGAGTCCTGGCTTAGAACTCAGGTAGCAGTAAGGAGCTAAGCAGCAGTACTGCTGCGGAACAGCAGGCGGAGTCGTGACTTCAGAACGCTGCGAAGACGTTTCGTTGTGTGAAATGTCAGTGTGCCCTGTTTGCTTCAGCTGTTCTGCGAAGTCGTCACTCCCAAATGGAAAGGGAATTGCGGCTCCAGTTACTACGCTCTAGCCGTGGAAGGAAGTCAGACCTTAAAACACTTCTGTAATACTGCCTGTAATATATTTGGCTAAAGAAGTGATACTGAAATAAGTGATTTCAGGTCAGTACTGTTATGATAGTATTTTTTATTCCTTTTATAAGAAGCACTCAATAGTAAACTGCAAAAAGAAACCATCATAGGAGATTCAGGACATTATTTTCCATCTCCTTGAAACATTAATATAGCATCTGTCATAATTACATCAAAATTGTGTGTTTAAAAGAAGGAGAGAGTAGCTTGAAGCTTGTTTTAAATCAAGGGTATAATTTCACAGGCCTCCATACTCCCAGTCCAAGTGCTTTGCAGCATTTTTTGAAACAATTCCTTTACATATTTGAGATAGCTTTTCTCCATCTTTAGATATTTTCATTTTTTCCTTTGTAAGTTTATTTTCAAGAAGAAGAATTGGAAAATGTATTGTTATCTTCAGCTTATTTGCTATGTACTCAATAGCAGTATCTCCCAGAGGAAAATCGTTGAAAATTTTGAATGTTAGTTAGAGATTTAAAGTGAAACAGCTTATCCATTTTATCATTTATCCTTAAAAAGAATCAGATAGATTAAAAATAGTTAAGATATAATTACAGAAGATATTTCTTGAGCTGCTCAGGTTTACAGGGTGTTCAGGGTGTACTTAAAGTTATTGTATAGCACAGATGTTTTACTGTCTGTTTTTATTTCTATTCTCATCTTCTTCTGGATACTGTTTTAATGCCATTGAGATAAAAATGATGAAAATGAAGCCAAGAGATTAAAATTCAGAAAAGTGAACTTGTCTGTAATTTGCAACAATATATGGTGAGATTCATTTTCATCAGTTTGTCTGTCTACTAGGAGTCTGATCTCAAGATGCAGATGGCTATACAGATCCTTCTAAAACTGTGCCTTACTTGCATAATTATGTGTTACTTCTCAAGTGTGTCAACTTTCAACTTCCTGTCAAAAACACCTTTTTAGAGTCCCTTAAAAATGTGGTCCTGTTAGTAGATTTTATTTTTAAAACAGAAGGAAGGAACTGCTCTTTTCCATCAAAAATAAGCAGTAAGAATCGCAAGAGCAAGAAAACCTTTCACTGAATAGTCACAGCATGGACAAGATCATCATAAATGTCTAGAGCATTTTCACACAGTGCATCCATGGCCATAAGGATTTGTCAGTGCAATAAAATTGCTGTGGAAGTAGCAGAAACGGCACTAACATGCTTTAAGTTAGATACTATTCTGTCATTGGCTTCCAGTTCAGAGAGATTTTGAGTAACTTCAGTTGTGCTGAAGTTAATACCACTTTCTTACCACACTTTTAAGAAATAAGAACTGCACTGAAGTTAACAAGGAGTTTTAAAATAGCAGATACCTTGTGCTACGTAAAGATTCACAGCACTGCAGTATTTCTGCTTATCTGGTTCTAGCCAAAACAGAATTCTTTTTGTCTATAGGGAAGATATTAAGCAAACAGTAACAAGAAGATCTTTATTCTTGCATTTGTTAACATGACATTTATCTGTATGTTTTCACCATCTAAAAATATTCTGGCTCAGGGACACAATGACTTAGCCTTTCTGTTAAGGCAGCTGCAGTGAAGACTGCAGCAGTGTAAGGCTCTCCAGTGCCTCATGTCAGGCTGCTCTGCTCTCCTCAGGGAGGCTCCTTGGGCCAGGCCTCTGGAGGTGACCTTGAAAGCTGTAAGGGAAATGCAGTGAAACCACCTTTCTCTACTGCCAGAGCAGCATGAGAATAGCTACTATAGAGGACAGTCAAAACTGCCTCATTTCATTTCCATTTTTAAGTGGTACTAATGGTACTTAGTTTTTGAAGAGAGATAAGTACACTTCGACTACATTATATTTTACAGCTTACATTATTTCCAAAGAAACAGATTGTTCTGCTGTCCTTCTAATTACCATTAGAAAGCTGCTCATTTCCTGTCACTCTTCATGCCCTTTTTTTGCAGGGAGCATCTCCCTATCCGAGCCTTTCAGCTCATCATCTCCATCGTTTCCTGAAGAACCCAAGACAGATCTTTGAGCTGCTGACACAGCCAAAGACATTTGTGCTGATCCAGCTGCCTTGTGCCGGGGACTTCTCTCCAGTATCACTTCCCGGGGACTGTAGGAGAGATGATCATTAAGCAAGCCAGCAGGACTGGACACACTTTGCTCTTTACCTATTCAAAAACTTCCTGCTTTATACTGCCAGATGATGTTTGCAGCCCTAAAGGATCCCTAAGGATGTGGAGTTAGAGATAATCTGGGTCTGCTGTTCCCTGAGCGAGAAGCCCTGAAGCATCCAGTTACTCCTGCTGCCAAACAGGAGGAGGAATCTGTGGTGACAGCAAATAATGTTTTTTTTAGCAGTGCCCATCCCTTCCCCTATAACAGCAGTTACCAATGTCCACATCTGAGCTATTGCTGGTAGCAAGGGTGAACCCTGCTTTCAAAGATTACGCCATAAACAAGTAGGCAATGGGGCTGTGGACATTTCGCTTCCCGCCCACTGTCGGCATTCAGTTTGGCTTTTTTCTGTATCACAGAATGTTTGAGGTTGGAAGGGACCTTTGGACATCATTTAGTTCAACCCTCTGCATAAGCAGGGACACCTTGCACAGCATCACGTCCAGGCAGGTTTTGAACATCTCTAGAGAAGGAGACTGCACAACCTGTCTGGGCAGCCTGTTGCAGTGCTCTGTCACCCTCACAGTCAAGAGGTTTTTCCTTGTGTTCAGGCAGAACTTCCTGTGCTTCAGGTTGTGCCCACTGCCTCTCATCATGTTGCTGCTGGCCATTGAAAATCTTATTAACCCATCTTCTCAACTCTCTCCCTTTAGATGCTTGTGTCCCCTGCTAAGACCCTCCTCTCAGTCCTCTCTGCTCAGGCTGAGCAGCCCCAGCGCTCTCAGCCTCTCCTCACAGCAGAGCTGCTCCAGGGCCCTCCCCAGCTTCGCAGCCCTGCACTGGCCTCTCTCCAGTAGCTCCATGTCCCTCTTGTCCTGGGGAGCCCAGGGCACGCGCAGGACTCCAGACGTGGCCTCCCCAGGCTGAGCAGAGGGTCAGGGCCACCTCCCTCCCCCTGCTGGCCGCCCTCTTCCTCCTGCAGCCCAGGACACCACTGGCCTGGTGGCCACAAGGGCCCCTTGCTGCCTCCTGCTGGGTCTGTTGTCCCACAGGAGCCCCAGGGCCTCCTCTGCAGAGCTGCTCTCCAGCAGGTCACCCCAGCGTGTGCTGGGGTGGTTCCTCCCTCGGGGGAGGACCCTGCACTTGCCTCTGTTCAACTCCATGAGGTTCCTGTTTGCCCAACTCTCCAGCCCGTCCAGGTCCCTCTGAACGGCAGCCCAGTCCTGGGGTATCAGCCACTGCTCCCAGCTTTGTATCAGCAGCAAAGTTGCTGAGGGGGCACCTTGGCCCCAAATCCAGGTCACTGACAAATTTGAACCAATATGCGCTCCGTACCTGGGGGGCACCACTGGCCACAGGCCTCCAACTAGACAGTACCATTTGTCACAACCCTCTGAGCTATGCCAACCAGCCAGTTCTCGATCCACCTCGCTGTCCGCTCATCTTACCCACCCTTCCTGAGCTTCCTCATGGGGATGTTACAGGAGATGGTGTCGAAAGCCTTGCCAAAGTCAAGGTAGACAACATCAACAGTTCTCCCATCGTCCATCCAGTCAGACATCCCATTGTAGAAGGCCATCAGGTTAGTTAAGCATTATTTCCCCTTGGGGAATGAATCCATGCTGGCTGCTCCTGATCACCTTCTCCTCCACATGCTTAAGAGATGACATCCAGGATGAGCTGCTCCATCACTTTCCAGGGATGGAGGTGAGGCTGACTGGCCTGTGTTTGCTCTGGCACATGAGCTCTGCCAGCTAAGCTTACAGACACAACACTGAAAACAAGTTTGCTTCCCCTTCCACCAGGAAAAAAAAAGTGTTAGCAAAAAAGGCTCAAGTTTACTTTGGATTTCTTCACAAGTGGTAGTGCCATCTGTGGCATTCCTCATATAGCTGACTAGATAAAACGTAGTGATACGGAGTGAATACTATGAACGTTGCCTGTTGTTCAGATCGTCTATTAAAGAGAAGTTTTACTATATCACAATTTTAGGGACTGTTTTCCTAATCCCTATGAACTACTTCTAAAAAGCTGTGGACTTAGTGAAGACCCCTGAAATTACAGTTGTCTCTTAATAGCTCCTGGGAAGGGCCCAAAGTTAAGAAGGTCTTTTTATCAAACCTTGCAGGCCACTTCAGTAGGGAGGTCAGTTTTGGTTGGCCTTTTCACTCAAATTGGCCTTCCAACAATACATGAAAGGCTCAAACCTGATTGTATTTTGCTGGAAGTGTATTTCTGGTCATACAGTTACCCAACTTGTTTGTTTTGACTACATCTTATTAATTCACACTTTCAAAGGTTTCACTCTGAGAAACAAGCAGAGTCTGTAAAATAACTTTGTGTTCTTTACAGATGAGATTATTTAGTGAGAGATCTCATCCGAATCTGCACAACGAAGCTAGACTTTCCTCCCTCTCTAGCTACACAAGCCAAAAATGCATATTTTGAAGTATCAGTAGTTCTAACAGAGCTACAGAAAAAGCACAAGTCAAACATCCTGTAATTATGTTTTTATTTCACACTGTGCTGCAAGTAATTTACAAATGGGTTCCGGTAACACTTTGATATGGATAAGGCAGTCTTAGAACATTTTCAAGATATATGCAAAGATGACTTTAGGTTCATATCTCATAGGGAACCAAATTAGTTTCTCCATGGAGAGAAAATGAAATTATTTAACATGCTACCCCGGTGAGCTAGAAGATTAAGAGCAAGTGTATTGAAAAATCAAGAAATGTGTGCCAGAAGTTGAAAGCATCAACAGTGCATATTGCTCAAAGTCTTTTAATACATTTTACATATAAACATGAGGTAGGTTTTCCTTGCTACTCTAAAATACAGTAATCTCAAAAAAGAACTTCCAAATCTGAACTAATGCCAGTTTACAGTAAAACAGAAGAAAAAGAAAGAAATCATTCTAGATCCATATCAAATGAGCTTTCTGGAATAGTTAAGTCAATTCAGCAATTGATTTAACAGCAATTTTAGTCTATAAATGTCAGCCTAGGCTAAATTTCAGTTTAAAAAAAAAAGAAAAAAAAAGTATGGAACCACAGTATCCCCTTATTGTGTTACTTGCATAAACTCTTTTATTACTGATATGTACACTTACAAATTGATTTTACACAAGGACCAGTAGGCCTACTAGGAACCGAATTCAATTCTGTCTCATTGGTTATTCAGCTTGGTGAGAATCTCACTTCATCTTTTCAGGGGCCGAATTGCAATATATTCTAGACATACCTAAAAATGGATGAAAGAATAAAACAGTCACAACATGCAGCTTACAGCATCAGCTGAATTAAGCATAGTAAATATATTTTACTCTGGAGTAAAAACTATTGCTTTTTTTTTTTTTTTTTGGTATTTAATAAGGACTCTCATGACATGGATGTTACTGTAGTGTAACAGCCAATGTATGTCAGATAAGCCTCAGTGGAATAAGGCAAAGGAGTCAGTCCCCTCTCCTGGTGCAGGATTTACTAACATGCAGATTTACTAAAATTGATATTGCGAGGCCTTTCACGTAGATTTGCAGCAGTGCAAGGAAGTTTAAAATGCTACCAAGTCTCACGTAGCCCATTTTCACAATGGCAAAAGCTTCCTCTTCTCACACGTATAGCAGCTCAGGTCTTGCTCTCCACAGAAATGACAGGCTGGTCCTTTTTTTTTTTTTTTTTTTTAAAACCTTATCCTATAGAAATACCACAGAGCTGTTTTAAGGGAGCCAAAAACAGGCTCATTTGCTCTTTCACTCTCTCAGTGCTGTGTTACAGGAGGAAAGCTCCGCACTGGGGACACTTGGTGCACTAGAAATCAGGGAGGTAGAACGGGACTGGCCTGCAGGGGTTGGCATCAAGTCCCACCAGGTTCTCCACAGCAGTTGGGGAATCTTAAGCTGGACATGGAAATCAGGTCTTCCCTGCCCCATCTGCACTGATTTGCATCTCCTAGTCTGGAACCTGGACTTCAATTTTAGCCCTCATTTTATTTTTAAAAACTTTATAAATGCTTGCATATTACAGAGAACATTTTTCACAGGGAAGCCTTTTTTTTTTTTTTTCCCAAATCTCCCAGAATTCTAGGAACTATTATGGAAGGGCAGGGACAGCATGCAGTGGGAGAAATAAATAACAAAACAGCAGGACTCTGCAACCTCACAGGGGAAGGCTGTGAAATAGGGCTGCTGTGTTGTGGCTCTATTTCAGAACCAAGGACTCTAAGCATTAATGCATAAAGAACAGCAGTCTAAATTAATGAACTAAACATGCTTAATTAGTTGGCAAGCAACCTTGAAATCACACAGTGATTTTTTGATTACATTTTCAAACCACAGTCCCACTTTATAGGACCTAAATTACTGCTATATGCAACATACAATTTGACCACTTTTCCCCAGGATGTCTTTCAAATGACTAATGGCACACATTTACTGAGGAGTGATTTCTATGGCTTACCTAAACTAAAAACTCTTAAGGAAAGCTTATTTTGCTCCTAAGAGCAGGCAGCTGTCATTCTTGAAAAGTCACTCACGCTCATACAGTAAATCTAACAGTAAATACAGGTTATAAGAGACCAGGAAATTAATTTCTCATCATCCTCACAGAAAACGTGTATCAACCAAACCAAAACCATAACCACACTAGACACTGTCCATGTCAGAGGTTTTTCCACTGCATGGCTGTGTTTATAGTTATCGCTCATCTTCTACAAACAGTCCTATTGTAACCACATGTTAATTTATTTAGTCAAAAGGCCTCCGCTTGAAAACAAAAACATCTAATGTGGTACATTCTTAATGCACTGGTGAAATTGCTTAATTATTTATTTTCACCAGACACAAAGGGTTTATTGTGGAACTGTCATATGGGTCTGAGCTAAGAAATGAGATAAAAGGGAAATATAATGAACTAACGAAATATTATTTCCCATGTGTACCTCTGGAAAAATCAATTTTACCAGTTTTATTATCCTGTCTACTTTTATGCCAAATACAGCAATAAGAACAAGAGGGATCCATCCAGCCAGGTTTTCTCACAGGTCGTTTTTGCTTTGCAAGAATTGAGGGTCCCTTCCTGCTGGCTGTCTTGATGTGTTACTGACAGTTTTTCTCAAAAAGGAGTCTCACCCAGCTGCAGCAACACTACAGGCTCCCTGCGGTGTTGGGAAGGGCTGCAGCACTCACGGATTTTTCCTCCTCACATGATTTTATACCCAGTTTCAAGGTATGTACCCAGCCCTGTGCAGCTTAGTGTGTTGCCAATTTGGCAAGAATCATAGTGACGTAAAGCACATGTCAAAAATAGCATTTATCCTAGTTATATTAGTTAAAAGAAATGCATATCCATGTTCTGCCCAAGATGTATTTTAATGTATTTGTCAAAGCACTAAATCAACACAGATCTTACAAAACTACTTCCTTCTGCTCTCTGTTGCACAACCTGAATGGAATAATGCATTATATAAGAAATCACTGAAATAACAGTGCCCTAATGCCTGTGAAATTAAAATAAACCATGAGAAGTCAGAATCTTATTTATACACAGTAGGTATGCTTCCTGACATACAAGACTTGACCACTCAATCTTTAGCCATTAAATGTAATGGTGTATTTTAGTTAAAAGCATTTCTTACCTAAAAAATGGATTCTTTAGGTCAAGAATGTTACCAGATTTAAATCCTGTCTGGTCCACCACAGCCACAATCTGAATATCGTAACTTTGTCTGTATCAGAAATAAAAATATAAAAAGTGATAACAGAGGTAAACAATAGTTGTATTTTTAAACTCTTGTGTTAAAAGATAGCTACTGTCTGAGCAAAAACCATTTAGTATAATAAGCAAGAGAAATTATTTTTCTGTGCTGTCAGTGCTAGGACTTGACTCTTTAGATAAATAAAATTTACCAAGACACTCAAGTAATGCTAAGAATTTCTATCCAAGAAACATGATCATTTTACACTGACAAAAGGTAACAGTGAAAGGTCTTTGCTCTTTCCAATCAAAATACCATATATTTCAACATTAACACACACAGAGTTAATACTTGATTGTCATCACGATCAAAAACATGTAGCAGGCCCGAAGGCATTAGGTTCATTCTTTCTGGAACCCAGGATTTCACTGGAAAGGCTAATTTTTAACAGGACTTTTTGCAAGTCACTGAGTTTGCACAGAGAAGTGAAGAGAAGCAGTTGGGCCATTGACACCATCCTTGCTGTAGATACTAGCACCTTCAGTGTATGCCTGTATTCAATAATGCTGTTTTATGACATGCCTCTAATCAGCAATTGACCTGGGCTGTCTCCCAGAATCAAGAGCCCATCAGCAGTATTGTAATGCTTGTTTCTTTGTTTTTTTTTTGTTTACCTTCCTTTGTCTGTTTGCTACTTTTGGAATGTCAATATTCAAATTACAGACTCTTCAAGGCAAAAATTTCAGTAGGGGTACGGAAATATAAAAGCTTTTCTGCTCAGTAAAAACAAAGTATATTCATTAAAAAAAAAAAAAAAGTGAATATGCAGTATAATAGCAACATACAATACTTAATGCAGCATATATTTCTTAAACTCAAGTTGACTTCAAAAGGTGAAATAAGACTCCTTGATTTTATGTATGAAGCAGAAAGATTAAAAAAAAAAAAAAAGGCTCAAGCACACCCAAACCAGTGCTCCTGAAGAGTGGTGTACAGGGTTATGCAGAGGTGGTGTCTTGATCTCAAGGGTAGGTCGTTTTGAAGCAGGACTTGAAACCCTGTGGTAACATGTAGCTAAACTGCTCCTCATTCTCAATCTAGCAGGTCTTCAGCTCAGCTGTCTCCGAGCTATGCTCTGTTGTAAATATGCTTTATATGTTGAAACATTTATAGCAGTCTTTCTGTGGTCAGCTATGTTGAGTGTTTCTCTTATATGTTAAAATAGTAATGCCTTTTATTTCTGAAAGAGACACAGGGAGGTGAGTGAGGGGCTCCTAACCAGAAGACCTGGCAATGTGACAAGTCCCAACGTTGCAGAGCGAGTGATCGCTGACAGGTTTGATCTCACTGGACTCACCAGCGAGTACAAAAAAAAAAAGGAGAGAGAAAAAAAGTGTGATTCACCTTCCTACACAGAAGAGGCTTTGCTTTCAATTGCAAACACAAATATACACGAGCAAATCAGGCTGCGACTTGTGTGAACCAGTCTCTTGGTGACTGTTTTCAAAACAAAATACAGCAGTGGAGTTTCCAGAACTCTGGTAGACGGCAAGAGCAGCACACAAGTCTCCTGAAGAGAGGTCTCCTTTCCATTAACATCAGTGGAAGCACAAGCAAGAGTCCTGTGAAAGCACTGGGAGAGCAGGTCCAGAGCACTTTTTTTTTGTAGAAGTAGCAGTGTGGAATGGGGTCAGGGTCAACTCCACCTCTTATCCCTGCGTATGATTTACTGAGGGGCCAGGCTGATAGCGCTGCCAGAAAATGACCACACTGATGAGTAGGCCTGGCCTGAAGTTAAGCCTACTGAATAATGCTTGGAAAATATTCTTAATTAGGCTTAAGAAGCTGTTGGGTCTGATAGATAGACGAATGAAAATCCAACAAAAACAAGAAGTAACATTGTGACAGGTGCCTGGGTTTCCCAAGTGGAGTTATGTGGGAAACAAACTCACAGATGACTGACATGGAGCACTGGGCACCTTCTGGGGAGCAGAACCTTGCAAGGCCAACAGCACCTAGGTAAGTTTATCAGTGAGATGTGTAAATCTAGAATTACCTACAGAACAATGTCAAAAATAGCAAACCTAGGTACAAATGTACCCCAAACTACTTGGGAGCAAGACAGTTTACCTAGGTAGAAACAGGACAGAGAAAAGGAGGTAAAAGGACAGAAAAAAAAGATTAAAAAATAGGAAAATCAAGCCTGTTCCTGCAGCCAGAAGTCATGGTGCTTTCTGTGGCTAACAAGGATCCACAGGAAGGTGCATCTGACTATGTCAGTGTCCATCCCAGGCCTCATGGCACTGGCAACTAACACCACTTCTTAGTAGACAAAAAAATCAGAAAAAGAAATTGCAAGGGAAAAAAAAAGAATGAAAGAAATAAATGAAAAATAATCACAGAGAATAATTCATATTAAGAGGAATTTAAATACCATTAATAGAGCCTAAACGTGATTCTACCTCTACTATCCCTTCCTTTAAAACCAATTCTGCTGTGCTAAATTTAGGGGTCTCTGGCTATTCATATGCAAGAAGCAATGCAAGCTTATGTGACCACTAATAAACCCTGTTATTGGATCATGTGTTTTGATTCAGACATTATTATAAAGAAATATTCTTTCTGAGGTATGCCCCTTTACATTTTCTCTGTGATCCACAATCAACAAAAAGGCTACTTCTATATATGTATGGGCATATATATTTAGAGAGAGACACCTGGCTTACAGGTGTATATAATAGAGCTAAAACAGACACTACGCTGCCAAAGTTTTCAATCACTTACCCGTCAGAACAGGTTCTGTAGTATTTATACAAATTGTCTTTGAGTGCTTCAAACAAGAACAGCCACACTGGAAAACCTGCTTCATGAGGCTTTATCCTTACCTCGCATTGGCAACAAACAACACTTTTCCTGAGAGAGTTTCCCCCTCTTTAGCGAAGAGGGGTGTCTGAAGAAGGCAGCGTACTTGGTACCAGTGTGTGAGGGGCTCCATCGGTGCAGTCGACAACCAAACAGTTGCCCTAAAACAAACAGTAAAAACTATCTAGACATGGTTTCTCATTTTCTTCTTTCAGAAACAATTTAAAGTTATCAGGACTTTGGGTATATAGGGCCTAATAGGACCCGCTCAAAATAAACTTTCAACTACCCTGAAGCAAACTAGTCCAGCGACCATATCCTGTGTTATTTTCTTAATCTATACCATGCTTGTCACTACCAGACCTGAGTGCCTCAGACAACTATGGAGACTCAGAAAAGAGGCTTTCCAGGCTCTCATTCTCTGATTAAAAGAAGTTACAAGAAATATAGGTTTGTTCCGAAAGCTGTAATGTGGTTCTTCACAATGGTGATTTCATCCCCAAACACCACTCCTGAAGAAATTCCTCTTTTCAAATATTTCCACCTGTTAAGTGGAACACAGTTGTTTTGCTGAAAGGGGCTGATGGTGCTAAGAAGGCAGTAGCACATGCAATATTCTGAATCCAATCCACTGAAATTTGAAGTGCTGAGATGAAGAACTTCAGAATGAAAGATCTGCAGATTATGCAATCTTCCACCCTAAAATAGAGACCTGAGCTAATGATTTCAGCCCTAAAAACCCTTTTTGTTTTAATGGAGGTAGTATTCTGATCTCTTCACAATCAGACAGTTTCAAAAGTTAATAGTTTTTATCAACAGAAATGAATAGAAATGAATTTTGCGGTATATTGCAAAAAAACCCCAAATCTGGATAAATTTAAGTGGAAAAATAAAACATATAAAGCTGAATACAGACAACTGAAATCTATCTTTTGATTTCTTAGGTGACTATCTAATTTTCATTGGAAATCAAAGATTATCCAATTTTCATCTTACTATACCAGATGGGTGTCATCATTTTGAAATGCATAGTGGTGTTATAATGAAAACATTTTCCTAAATCTTAGAGGTTTACTGCATTTCCATTTTGTAGGCAGCTACCTGAAATCTCCTTTCCACTTCACCCATAAACTAGATCAGGCCAAAACAGAAAGTTCTAGCTCATATTTGTATGCTGCTTCCTTACTTACACTGTAAGGCATAGAAGTGTATCTAATATGAAGAATTAGTATGGTGTAGATAGATACACCATATCTACGTATGCACCTTGACCATTAACAATTCCTGGGTGAGCTGTATGTTAGATATTGCACATACCAATCAATGGAAAGCAAGATCACAGCCTTCTGAGTTATGCTGCTGAGTACTTACAGTGATCCCACAAAAGCCACATCAAACCAGAAGGCCAGGCCATGGATTAGTCCAGACTGCATCATATGGAAAACGAAAGGGATCTCCATTCTGCAGAGAACAAATAAAATGTTTCCGAAGCAATTTACCCAAACTACTGAAAACAAAATTCCATGATCTCCATTCACTTACTGAACCTATCCTATACTAATTTCTACATTTCCATTCTTATTTATCAGTTCGTGCCTCTATTTTCCGTATTTTTAAAAGAATATGCAGTTATTTTCAGTGCCAGTAGAAATAGCTAAAGGCACTAGTTTAGGCATTAATTTTTATGTGCCTTATTTGCAACAGAACTGAACGACCCCTTTCCAAAGCCTTACTATGTTGCTGATGACAACACTACAAATTCTTAAAAATATTGAAGTTCAATTTTCCTAAAGGAAAATTTCTCATTGCCAGTGAAGGGCGTGTTTTTATATTAAATACCATTCTAACAGGAAAATGCTCCAGTAGAAATATCACAAACAAAATGACTCTTGGAACCAGAAGCAAAAATTGAGCGGGAGGTAGCTGGAATAGTTTCATTTTCAGAAGGGGTGTTAGTGACTATGCAGTTGCAGCCAAATCTCTCTGCATCTTGCAGAGACAAATCACGAGGCCAGCATTTATGTACAGAAAAGCAAATAATACTTGGTCGTGGTTTGGGGAGACAGCATACATAAATTCCCTCCTGAGAACTGCTGAAACTAGCCAACCCTACCCAGTTGAAACTTGAAAGTAATTCTCCAGATGTTTCCCTCTCTCAGAGCAATTCCTCTCTCTCAGCAGACCATGTCATACATACGGTTAGTTGTGAGTCATGCTGAAACAACAAGTGTTCTGAGTTTGAGGGACAGCCTGCGAGATTTTCTCTCATGTCTTGCAAAGGCTGTTGATGTGGTCTCTCAAGTTCTCTGACAAGGTATATTTTATTTCAGTAATATATTCAGAAGGAGGCTGCTCTACTTCTGGGACAAAGACATGCAGTGTGGCACTTCTGTAAGACTTTTTAGCTACCAATTTGCGGTGAAGTAAAGAGGTCCAACTGACCCCTCTTAGACCAGAGCTTTCAAAAAGAGTCCAGCAACACAGCTTGCAATGACCCAGCTTATCAACAGGTTTGAGGTCTTTCAAGATGTGGAAGCAAATGACAGAAAGGGCTTTGTCACCAGAGCTAAACCAAGTGTGTCCCGACCGATAATGCTAGGGAGCAAAGGCTCTCTTCTCCTCCCTTTCCATAGGAAACTTCTTGGACCTAATCCCTCCTGTTTCACAGGCTCATGACAGACCTTTCCACCAACAAGAGGCAATCCACTCTGCAGATGAACGTGGTGGTAACTGCTAGAGGCGCCCCAAGCACCGTGCCATGCCACCTCCCCGCTTCTGCGCTCACCACTGGCCCGAACCACCAGCTTCTTAAAAATACTAATCACAGAAACGAAGCACGGGAGAAGCGGTGGAGTCACCGTCCCTGGCAGCGTTCAAGGAACGTGCAGATGAGGCGCTTAGGGACACGGTTTAGCAGGCACGGTGTTGAAGGGTTTATGGTTGAACTCAACTATCTTGGAGGTCCTTTCCAACCATAACGACTCTGTGAGGGACACTGGTGTGTGCTAACCTGTGCAAGTCCTCCTCCACAGCTTCGGTGAAGTTGATGGTGTACTTCACTGTCCGAGCCATCAGGATCCTCACGTCGAAAGTGTCCTGCGGGGAACAGAGCAGCCACGTTACCGCTGGGCCTTGTCAGCACACAAATGTGCTGCTAGACAACAGGAGAAAAAGAGACGAAACAACCTGCACACCGGCCACCTGAAGCAAACGCTCACTTTTAACAACTCTGGAAGAAAATGCACTACCCGCAGGATTAAACATACTCGATAGCTTACGTACCTATTAAAGACTGTCTTGTTCAACCCACAAAAAATAAAACCTATACCAAAATTGTTCATCACTTCTAAAAACAAATTGCTTTTTTTTTTAATCTCATGTTTTAATAAACGCTTCTGTAATGCACAGTTGGCCAAACTCTACTAAGAGTCTGGAAGCAGCTTAAAATTAAATTACAAAGTGTAAAAAAAAAAATTACATAATGTGGATTGTCCCACAGAAACAAGTTAGGAGTAGTTAGTCCCTCCAGCAAATGAAAACAACATTTTCCTCCTCATCTTTATTTCTTCCATCATACGTCCTAATCCTAGTCTATCCTATATTCACAAGTTTTCCTGACAAGTAAAGCAAAGCCTTGGCATAAAACCAAACCAAAATCTATGTAATAAATTAAAGGAAAATCAAGGAAATGTGTGGGATTTTTTTTTTAATGTGGCTTTTATGGGGCACTGAATTTCAAATCATCAGAGGAAGAAGAATCTCAGCTGAGAAACAAACAAACGTCCTTCCTACAGAACAAAACTATGGGGTTTCAGTCCTAACTGAAAGCTAAATATCTAACACTGGGCACGGATGATGCTGCAGTCAAAGACACAGCTGAAACTTGGTAATTTAACATATCTACTTTATGCACTGAAAGCAGCACAGTGGAAGAGTCACAGCAACTCTCAGGCATCTTCCCAGGTTCCTGGGCAGGTTGTACAGCCTCCACTCAACTGCAGCTATTGCTACTTAAACTAATTAGCTTAAAGTTAGCCCAGACTTGTTGCAGTAGGACTTTTACATTGTGTATTGTGATGCATGAAGTTGAGGTGGGGAGGTGGTTGTGGTTTTCTGTCTTTTTGTTTTTTTTTTCTCCAGAGAATTGAACAAGGAATAATCCCTATTCCTTCCAGCTAGGTACAGTCTTCTATTAAAAACAACAAGAATTGAAGATCCTCAGCCCAAAGAAACAATAAAATAAGAATACTTCAATGCTAAAATAAAATTTGTTTCATATTACACAAACCTGTTTGTTTGGCTGCTTTCTCTTTTTGCTTTAGTTGGTATATTAGAGAAGAAAAAGAAAAATGCCAAATCCCAGCACTTAAAAGAGAGGTTGCAAACAGTGAGGGAGGGTGGTTGCATATTGTAAAAACAGATATACGCGTCCTGTGGCTTTCTGATGTGTGAATATCTCTAGACATCCTCTACTTACAGCAAATACAGGAACATTGCACATAGCTGTTAACCTTTGACAGCAGCTCTGTTCATAGCTTTCAGAGAGTCCTGGCTTTCTGTACCACAGTCACAGAGCGTAGTCAAACTAGGTGCCACTACACCTGCAGGGTTTTGTGGAGGGATAACGTAAGGAGAAGAGAAGGGAAAACACACACACGCAGACGTCTACAAACCTACCACAATGGGTTGTCTGAAATACTCGTCCACGGCTGCTTTACGTAGACTGGAGAGATTGACCCCGTAAAAGCACTCTTGGTACCTAGAAACATCAATACATTGAAAAGGTTCAGGTAAAAAAAAAAAATCTGGATTCTAGTGCATACCATAAAGACCAATGCCCCATAGTTGTCCATAAAAGGGGAAGTTTGCCTGAGGGCACTTTTCCTTCCTGCAATTTGCTGAAGTCCCAATTCCAGCCACCCTCAGTTTCCCTCCTCAGCTTCCCTTCCCTGCAGACACCTTCTACAGCACTGAGGTGACTCGAGTTCCTCAAATGGAAACACAGAGGTTTTCACACTAGATACAAAAGACAGACAATAGGAAGAAGGGTTCAGGAAGCCAGTAAATTCATTTTGAAAGCCTTTTATCCTGTGCTTGTCCAGAAATGGGAGCGAACCTGGTACAAATTAAAACAGTGCTGAAGACCCCTGTTTTACTTGTTTCTATTGACACTGAAGAAGAAAGCAGAAGTTCATCTTATATCAACTGAAAAACAATGAACAACAGCAACAGAAAACCAACAGTTTTATCTTACCAATTCAAAATGTTCACTGAACGCAAATCCAGCCTACCTAAAACATAAATTCTGAAATTGAAGTATACATGCCTAAAGCAAATTCCCAGATCCTGGACATGATCCTCTTATCAACCCCATGAAGTTAATGGGTATCTTTATTTTCAGGTCACAGATCCAAAAGGGGATGAAGAGGGAGAACAGCAAGGGAGATAGATAAATTTCTGTGATGAAAGTGTCATCTAAGTGTAAAACCATGATTTGAAGCTTTCTCCTGAGCCTGCAGAGCACTTAAAACAGGAAATCTCAAATTTTTGTTTCTATTGTTACAAATCATACAGCTCTTAAACTGTCAATACTTAGCTGACTAGGTCTAAACCAGTTTAATGACACCCCTTTATGATAAATTAATTCTGCAATATTAGTTCACTGCTAATTGCTCATGGGAAAGATGTCTGCGTGACTAAATCTGAGAGGATCTCTTCAAGGAACAAACTGGAAAAGCACAAAAGAGGGAGTAAGCTGCAAGTGATCTTTTATCCTTTTCTAAATGTTTGCTGTACTGTTCAACTGAATTATCTACTTTTGTCACTGAAAAAATATATCCTGTTTTTAACAACTTTCTGTATATTTATGCTTTATGTCTTCCTATATTTGCAAGGCTTTTGACAACAAAAAAAACATTCAGCTCTCCCATGGCAAGCCACATACTAACACACTTTTAGGAATGATTCCTGGTAGATTAATGTGCATTTCTGAAGCACGACAGTAAACCAACCAATACGCATGAAGAGAAACATAGCCAGTGTATACAGCCTCATAATTATTATTGTACAGATCCCAGGCAATAATCCTAAATGCACGAGAACTTTTTAGCCTTTCCTTTGCCCAGTAAGCAGCCTTGAGTACTCTAATGCCAAAGCACTCCTCACAGAATCGCACAGAACCACAGAATGGTTGAGGTCGCAAGGGACTTCTAGATACCACCTAGTCCAAAGCCCTTGCTCAAGCAGGGACACCTAGAGGTGTCCAGGCAGGTTTGGAAGATCTCCCTAGGAGATCTCGAGATTCTCGTACAGGATTTTGGATTGTTTTCAAAGTCCTGCAGTCTTCACCACGAACAAGCTTAAATTACAAATCCAGATACTTATTTTTTTCAAGTATTATCGTGCAGAGTAGTGGTTCCAAAAAAATTTAGATCTTTCTGTTACGTATGTCACAAGTTGTTATCTTATTTGAAAGCAGTTTGCTAAATAGGAAACGATTTATTACACACAAAATACATCTCATGCTCTGAGCAGCAAAGAATAGAGGAAAGCAGTCTTTTTTTTTGAGGCCTGGAATTTGATGCATATATAAGTACTATTTTTCAACAATTACCTTGAAAAAAAAAAACAGAGAGAGAAAGTGCCCTTGAAAGTTGATAGTGAGAGTACATAAACTCCAGAAGTATTTAATCATCTTCCGGAATTTTTTGAGCATATGTCCTTACAAAACCCAACTATATGAAATAGGAGGACTGATGATAAAGTCCTCTGCTTGGGAGGCATCTCAAGACAGCAAATAAACTATATTATTGTAGCAAAAACTATTTTGTCTAGCAGCAAGTCAAACAAAATCTGAAAAAAAGAGGAATCTCACCCAGGGTGATTGTCTTACATATTTCAACCATACTAATCACAGATATTCTCATCAAAAGTAAAAAAGTTTTAATAAAAATTTGTCAAAAATGGGAGACAATGACAAAAATATTCCTACTGCAGAGTAGAAAGTTATTGCTGCAGACTTGAAAGATGTGTTTTTACCTTTTATACAGTTCTTTGAAAGCCTCACAGTGTTTGTCAGACAAGGCAGCTCATATAATGTGCAAGTGCAGAATGTGAGGAGTCAAACCCTGCGGGTTTAGATCTAGATGAAGTCTCATTGCTTATTTTTTTTAACCTCATATTTGTGCTACCACTCCCATGTCTCAATTCTTAAATGACGATAGTTGGCCTACTTCCTTCCACCGCCACCACGACCACATTGTTCAGTGCTCATGAGGATGTCCGTGTGCATCCACCCCAGAGGTGTTCCCCTTATCACACAGGGTTCTACACTGGCTGCAGACAGAGGTGAAGCATCCCAGGCAGCCTGTAATGGAACGCTTCCACATCGGCAGGAACAGACCTGGGGAAAAGAGCTGTATTTCTGTGTCAGCTACTGACTATGCATTTCCTTCATTAAATGATGAGGAAGCTGTCTCTTGGCACGATGTAACGCTCAGGTCAGATTGATATGTTATATGCAGGCAAAAAAAAAGCAGGGGAGAGGGATCAGGACGTGCTTCAGCAAATACCAGGAGTTACCTCTGCATTCCTTTTTTTCCAAGTTTCTTGGCACAGAGTAACCCTGTGGCTTTTTCCTCAGTTCTAAGCATGTATGTTATACCATGTTCAGAGTATGTGCTATCTCTTAACTTATGCAGGTGAGACAAAAGAGCAACTGTAAGGCATTCAACATATAAGACCATTTTTTCTCACACATTTCATCTCTATAGGATAAGTGAGAAGTTCTAATTCAGAGGCAGACAGAAAAAAAAAGTTTGCATAAAAGAAAACATCTTCCTTAATATAAGAACCAATGAATAGCTTTGATGAAATCAACTTAATGGTTAGATACCACACTGTAAGCTGAAAGAACTTAATAATAAGTATAATCTTCCATAATATTTAAAAAGAACTAATCCTTTACACAGCACTTTTTACCCAAGAATTTCAAGTAACAATCTATAAATGATTAATTTATAAATTAATTGATCTGTAACCTCTGAAGGAGATATTTAGAAACTGTCTTGCCCTTTGCTGAAAAGAAAATATCTCTTTTTTTCTTTCTTATTAGAATACTGTTATTGATATTCTGTCCCATATAAAGGCCATCAACAGCTCAACAGCAGATACTAGCATTATTAGCATTAAAAGGGTTCTTGTTGAAGCTGCATAAATATTTTGGGCAACAATAATTTACCATTCTCACTCAAAGAACACTGTGGCTAGAGCCCAGTGCTGTAGAAGTGAACATGAAAAACATAAGAGAGTTCTCTTCCAATATTGACAGATACGAAGTTCCACTTTATTATGAATCAAACAACTAATTTAATTTTTAACTATTAGTGAACCTCCAGGCAATAATAAAATAAAATAAAATAAAATGTCATTACCAAAAATTGGCTCTGGAGTAGTGTTCCATGTACAGCTGCTCATCGGAAAAAGGAGCGAAATGAATGTCACTTAATGTTGGAAACATCATTCCTAGTAAACAAAAGATAATATACAATAGCAATGCAGAGTCCCATTGACATTTCTTATAGGAATGTCTTCACTAGCAAGAGATCACCAGTTCACAAGCAGCAGTTGCCAAACACTTCAACGGGATAACATTTATTTCATCAGTATATGAATTACTAAAATCTGAATATATTAAAGCAGTCAGTAACAAAAACAACCCACAACAAGTGGGCTGGACAAACCAAGAAACTTTAAAAAACCCTGTTATGGTCCTGTATCAACTATTTGAAAAAAAAAAATTAGCTCTCTTCAAATGAACTGAAATGCTACCTTCTCAATGATCTCCAATGGAACATCTTGTTTGCTTAGACTTTTCTCATGAAACTTTTCTCAAAAGCTTGTGTGAAGAATTTTCATTAAAGCTCAGATGATCCTGAGTTAAACTGCACGCTATGGTTTTGGTCAAATTAAGAAGAACTACTGGTAAGGAAGCGGTTATGCAAACTTCACTGTGTGGCTTTTTATCTAGGAATATTACAGGACTCCACAAAAAAACACCTTTTTTTTTTTTTTTTGAACAGGGGGCACTACATCAGACCGCCTAACAGCATAAAGGGAAGCTCTTGTATTCCTTCGTGTGCATGGCTGTGAGAAGCAGGGAACAAAGACTCATCATTTTAGAGACCATTTTAACATATCTCATCAGACACTTTTCTACACGGTACAAAACATGATGCATAGTTGGGAAAAGGAAAGTCTTTTTGCAGGTACATCATGTAGGATGAGTCTATAGGAACTGAAGAAAGAACAACACCCACTCACAAAATAGACATGCTTCTTAAAATTGGCTGTAGGGAGAGTATTAACACATTTGCAGAGAAGAACTAAACTTACCTGATTTTATTTCTGCTACTAGCAAGTTAACATTCCATCAGTCCACAGAGAATCATTAAGTTTAATAATCACTGCATAAGGTGAGTCCAGTAACTTACTCCCTGCACGAGTGAGGAGTCGGAACCTGGGGCAGGTACTTGCCCAAGTATCCACTCACCTTGAGCTGCCTCTGAGAATGAGCTGCCTAGGGATCAGTTTCCAGAGGTGCTGTGGAAAGCAGACCCTCCGAAAGGAGACCTTGAGAGTCTAAACTGGAGCCTAAATATCAGCGGGTGACTTTCGAAGAACAGCACCCGGAGGTATTTTGGAAGAGGGAATTCAATAGCAAAGCCAGAATTAAAACTCATTAGCACCTAACCTTGAGGCACCGATTTAGTTTACGCTTTACAAGATTTCCACCCTGCAGTAATTTCATGTGAGAAAGACTGCTTTTAAAGAAGTCTTTGAAGAGAGTTTATAGTTCATTACTCATGTAGGAGAATTTAGCAGATAGCAATTGGTTACCTAGATTTACCTCACAAAGAACTTTCCCACAACGTCTTGGATTTTACAGATTCCCTTCAAAGTGTCTCCAAACAGGAGAGGAATGAAATGCAGAGTACTAATTACTTTGATACGTCATTAAAGAGGAGAGACCCAAGCATTAGAAAAAAGTATTTGGGTGAAGCCCAGTGAAAGGATCTCAGAATAATCTGAAATTCATAAATTCCCCTCCCCTACCCCACTACCCCCCCAAAAAAAGAGTTTGCTGTTTTTCCAATAAAAGTGACCATATTTGGCCATCCCGATCTCATCTACACTGCATTTGAGGGTAGTTGGCCATCTTGTTTTATGATACACTGCAGGAGAGATGCAATCATAGGGTACAAAAGGGCAAGCTAAGATCAAAACAAACCAGTAGCCAAAAAACAACATATTCAAGAGCCACCTCCAGCAAGAAACATCAGGGAATCACATCATGGAGCACGGGCAATGGAGGCTGCATCATTATACTTGCCCCTTTGGGCTCTCTAAATGCTGCCAGTGGAGCTAGAAACAAGGCATAAACCCAGACAATCCCGGACTATCAGTGCAGGTCTTTCCTCTTCCTTCAGAAGCTTTTCATCTTCTTTTCTCTGTACAGAGGAATAAGAGCAGAGACTCACTCACCATTGCATTTCAGCCATTTTTTGGAGTGGAGGTAACTTTCCAACATCCTTTCATTGAACAGCATAAAACCCATTGGTTCAGAAATTACCACATCAACCCTCTCAGGTAGGGAGATATCCTCAACTTTTCCTGACAGCACGGTGATCTTGTCAGAAAGGTTGTTACTTCTCACCAACATCTGGAGAAAAAACAAAATATACACAAGAAGTTCTTGGCTTCTTTGATTAGCAGGTTTTCTGCAAGAGATCTAAATCGGGATTAAGTATTTTACACTGAAGAACAACAACAGCAAAAGAAATATAATTGTCTTTCCTATTGTGTAAGCAGTAATTCAGTTTTTCATTTTCTAGACAGATGTTCATTTCACACACACACACAAAGTAGGAACTTAAATGGTATATGTGACCACAACCTCTCAAATTTCAGTAAAACTGTCTAAAGGTGATTGAAAAAGATGGGTTAAAAGTACAAGTACACAGAAAATGTGTGTTTCCTTAGGAATTTATTCTACAATATGAGATTTGAGTGTTGAAGATAAAGAATTAGTATTTTGTGCTTTCTGAAAATGAATACTGAGAAAGTTTATATAAAGATATATTAAAAATTTTTACATCTATTTGATCAATCAGATCCAAAATACTGCACCAAAATACTAGCATTTCCTCATACGGAATCAAATTAACTATTTAAAAACTCTTACAGGAGTTTTAGAGAACCTTAGGTTTACCTAGCTTCACCCCCACTGTAACAACCCTTTAGTATCTATATCCCAAACAAGGAAATCACTTTTGCTCACTATTTTGAACGTAATAACCCTTTAACAGCACAGAGCAGACTGCATAACATTTTGGAGGAAAAAATACTACATTCAGGCAAGGTTAGAGACAAAAACCTTCACGGAGAAGACACAGTGATGAAAGCAGACACTTGGCTAACCCTCATGCAGAAGGAAAAAGCGAGGCAATCAAGCAGAGACCTCCAGCAGTGGCTGCAGCCACATGATCTTTATTCTCCTGCAATGCTGTGAAATAAGATCAGTTCCACATTTCATTGCCAAAGATGAACAACCTCTCTATCCCCATAAGGATGCTGAAAATCTTGAAATCCAAACTTTCAGCTGTGGAATAGCTGTGGTTTTGGTCAAATTGTTAGTCTCTGAAATACGCCACAATTTCAGAGCAACTTCAGAGTATTTTGAACAAAATAAACAACATCTTTGAGTAGCTTGTTCTATCCAGGAGATGCTTTAGTATACAGATACAGACTTTTTCTTGACCAAATTCCCTGCCAACACCTGTGCAAGGCAGAGGAAGAAACCCTCTGCATGGGACATGGATAGATGGAAAAACAAGGAACCAGAAGAGAAAACGCACCCAAAGGAGGATAGAGGTAGCCAAGTGGAGGTGAATGGAGAAGACAGCGGGAACAGTTGACAAGTACTAAAAAGAAGATGTGATTGCAGCGGTGTGCTTATAACACCCACAGAAATGCATTAATTCAGCAAACTTTTTACAGTACAGACCGGGCTAAAGGCACCAGCTAAGAAACATGTGCAGTTGCAACTCATTCTAGCTACAGAATGAAAGTTATTAATGCTGTTGTTATTTCACTCTAGCACCTTAAAAAACAGCACACTTAGTGATTTTCAGCCATAACCTGCTACTACACACCATAGGCAAACACAGTAATAGATCTACTTAATGAAACAAACAAACAAAAATACTAAATACACACTTTTTAAATTAACTAAATACCCGTGGTTACACTTCGACTCACTTGTGCTTGTATCCATTCTAAAAACAACTTGACTTGTTTTTGTTTGTTTGTTTGTTTTGTTTAATTTCTTTAGACCAGAGACTATACAAGCAAAAACATTATGCTATTTAATTCTGGAAAGAAAATTACTATTTTGCTCCCAGACGAGTTTTTTACCTAAAAAGAGTTTTAACTCTGAAGGAAAAGTGCAAAAGCAGCATGGGTGCACAAGGGCAAGAAGCATTGAGAAAATATTTACTTGAAAATATTTGAGATAATGGCAGGGAGACAAACTGAACAGAAAACAAGATTTTTTTTTCATTACTTTTCGTATTATCATTATGCAACTTAAAAAACAAGCAATGTCTAGCAAACACAGTCAATGCTAACACTTCAGATCAGAGTTATGATTCAGTAAAACAAAAACATCTTGTGCTTTCAGTCTTTCAAAGTTTAGCAGAGACGAAAATTGTATTTTTGTTAAGGAGTTAAGGTCATCTCATACGGTTTGGGGCACAGAGACCCAGGGAACAGAAACTTCTTGTTATTCACATAACATTCTCAGTCAGTTTCCTACCCGTGTGCTCTGGTTGTAATCTGAAGAACCAAAGCAACCCCATGTCTGGCCAGATTCTCAATCTGCATACCAAGGTTGTCTGGAAGCCAAAGAATTGGCAAAATGCAGAAGCATTTTTACATAAATAATTGAAACTAGATTAATAGCTTTTGATTTTCTTCAGAGTTCTCTCTGAAATAAATCTTCTGATCACCTGTCTTATGTCAGCTACTTGTCATAGACCTGCAGACACTCCTGCCTGCAGGTCTGTGACTCTACTTTTTTTTTTTCTGATTTTTACAGCAGTTTAATTAGCCTTAATTAAGGGTTCATATCTAGCCAGGTTGGTGACACTTAAAAGTTAGTTTTGGAACTTTTGAACAGATGCAGACTATAAGTGTCTTATGTCAAAGCATATATGCTTCTCCCAGGCAGTGTTAATCTAAAACTGAAAATACAACAAATAAAGTACACTGGTGAGACTATAAATACCAGCCATGAAATAAGTCTTTGTCCCAGCTACCTCATTCTCCTTTGGCCTGAGCTTACTGCAACAAGATCACTAACACTGAGTTAAAATAATTTTCATGAATTGAGGATTTAAGTGCAAAAAGTTTTATATATCTTTTCCAATTCAGCCGGAATACTGGCCATGCCATTTAAAAGCTGAACTTATCCGAACTATTGCCTTGAATCTTCCAATCAGTATCCTTAATTGAATCTTCCAATTGGTATCTTTATATTGGCATCCTACTGTTTTTACTAATCTCACTATATTTATCTCACTATATACTAATCTCAATTTTTACTATTATTATTTTAATATTGGCATTTTCTGTCTTTTTTTTTTTAACAACTCTTACTGACAAGTGAGGAACAAGCAGCTGAGGGTGATGGCAGCAGAACTTTTCTATTTAATGCTTCAGGGAATCATTAACCACTGTGTGCCAAAAGGAGAGGAGGTATGTGTGAGTGGGTGTGTTGACAGGGTTTTCACTTCCCACACATTATTTCATAAATTCTGGCTATCACCAAGTCATGGTCAGCACAATGTACTTGAACAAAAGAAATAAAGCTGTTGCAATAGCTTTTGTGAAGGGGAAAAAAATCTTGAAAATAAAATGTTTAATTCTACCCTTTATCTTCTGGGTTTGCCAGTGACTGAAAGGAATGTGTTGTTTTCAATAGCTGCGTGAGTCTCCTGGCTTTCAGAAAACCTTGAAGGCATGGAGAGATAGAGGATAAAATCAATTTCTTGAAACAAAATACAAATGGTTAAATTTGTATCTGGTACACGAATTCGTGTCCAATGAATTCCAACAATCTGCCACTAAATGTGGCCATGTAAGCATTTTTCTCATCCACTTTCACACAGCATTCATGAAAATCAAACATTCAAAAGTCTTAGGCAAAATAAGAAGGTTTTTTGACAAAATCCAGACCAAAACTCATCTCTGCCATTCACATAGGTTAATGGAAACCCCTCACATTATCTCTTCTCATGATAGGTCCAGTTCCACATAAAGACACAGCAGATCTTCAAGGCTACTAAAGAGAGACTCAGAAAGAGGCCCAGCTGCTATACATGAAAGTCTGATAGTCAACATTGTGGATCTTATGAAGCTATGAATAATTCAGTAATTCAGTATGACTTCCCTCAGAAAGTCTGTGACAGACTAAGCTGTCTGAAGCATGAGATTCTATTTTGCTTTGACAGAACAAAATTCTGCAGAATTCGTTATGAAGAAAAACACCAAACCCTGAAAAGAGAAGTTTGACTCTCCAAAATGGCAAATAGAATAACTCTACCAAAAAAAAAAAAAAAAAAGGCAGCATCTTTAATAATCAAAATAGAAGTAGTCAAATGACTTTTAATCTAACTGTGCAGCTACATACTTACTGAGGAACTATATATCTATAACAAAAACTGCGGCTGTTAAACTTATCAATGCACTTAATGCTGAGAGATGCAGAGAAAACACAGTAACTTCTTCAACCTCTTAGAAGACTTGGAGAAGGACTCAAGCCGGTAAAACTATGTATTCACAACCAAAGACATTTACAGGTCTTTGTGAAACCACTTCACAAGCCCAAAAGTCCTCAGTAGAAATGTGACAGAGGTTTTTGCAATTGTCTTAAGATGGCAATACAGTGCAATACTGCTAGGCAGGTCAAAGGTTAGAGTAAGTAAGTTAGAGTAACTCTCAAGTAAGAGAGTTTATCTGGAAGCTTGGCATATCTGTCTGCTCAGATTTTGCACCTTTGGCTCAGCTGTATTTACCCAAATGTTTATGCCACTTCTCTGATCTCTTTTAATAGGAGTAGTTGCACTTAACTCAGAACTTAAAATAAAAGGCTTGGTCCACACTTAAGAGCTCATATACAGTACCAAGCCCCTTAAACCCAGCTAAATTCTAAGAGTGTCTAAATAAGATGCTTATTCTGTACAAGTTCCATCATTATTATTCTGTACTACTGTGCTTCAGATATCCAGTTGCATTCAGTTGAAAAAATCCAGTGATTTCACAGAATCATAGAACCACAGAATGCTTAAAGTTGGAAGGCACCTCTAGAGGTCATCTAGTCCAATCCCCCTGCACACGCAGGGTCACCTAGAGCACGTGGCACAGGACTGCGTCCAAGCGGGTTTTGAAGATCTCCAGAGAAGGAGACTCCACAACCTCTCTGGGCAGCCTGTGCCAGGGCTCTGTCACCCTCACTGTCAATAAATTTTTCCTTAAGTTCCTGTGGAACTTTTGGTGCTTCAGTTTGTGGCCATTACCTCTAGTTCTGTCAGTGGCCATCACTGAAAAGAGGCCAGCACCATCCTCCTCACTGCCTCCCTTGAGGTACTTATAGACACTGATCAGATCCCCTCTCAGCCTTCTCTTCTCCAGGCTGAACAGGCCCAGCTCCCTCAGACTCTCCTCATAGGGCAGATGTTCCAGGCCCCTGATCATCCTTGTAGCCCTGCGCTGGACTCTCTCCAGCAGCTCCACATCCCTCTTATACTGTGGAGCCCAGAACTGGACACAATAGTCCAGATGTGGCCTCACCAGGGCTGAGTAGAGGGGCAGGATCACCTCCCTCGACCTGCTGGAGACGCTCTTCTTAATGCAGCCCAGGATCCCATTGGCCTTCTTGGCCACGAGGGCACACTGCTGCCTCATGGTCAACTTGTCGTCCACCATGACACCCAGGTCTTTCTCCGCAGAGCTGCTCTCCAGAAGGTCAGTCCCCACCCTGTACTGGTGTCTGGGGTTATTCCTCCCCAGGTGCAGGACCTTGCACTTGGCCTTGTTGAATTGCATGAGGTTTTTCACCGCCCAGTTGTCCCGTCTGTCCAGGTCCCTCTGGATGGCAGCGCAGCCCTCTGGGGTATCGGCTACTCCTCCCAGTTTCGTGTCATCAGCAAACTTGCTGAGGGAGCACTCTGTGCCTTCATCCAGGTCATTGATGAATAAATTGAACAGGACTGGGCCAAGGACTGACCCCTGGGGGACCCCGCTAGCTACAGGCCTCCAACTAGACTCTGCACCGCTGATCACCACCCTCTGAGCTCTGCCATCCACCCAATTCCTAATCCACCTCACTGTGCACTCATCTATCCCACACTGCCAGAGCTTGCCCAGGAGGATACTGTGAGGGACGGTGTAATTTAATTCAGAAGTATTAATTATATAGCTATATTCAGTTAAAAAGCTGAAATCCACAGTCCATCATTCCTGAGAGACAAACTGCTGCCTTTATCCAGCTGCCCTTTGTAATGAAACGTCCTGCCAATGTTTCGTTTAAATGTGCATTATCACCATACCATATCAATCTCACAATAACACATGTGATACACCTGATGAGATGGCAAACGATGTATCATTATATGCAGCTAAAAATCTTTAAATCCAAATAAGAGAAAACAAACAGATGTAATTAATTTACTGTACTGAAGACAATATGGTGCATATAAATATCACCTACATAGTACATTGCAAATAGATGCAAACATTATGGTGGCTGAGAAGAATTTTTGCAAAAACACTGGTCCCCAATTCATATTAAATGTAAATTCCTGAAGGTGTGATGGAGAGTGAGTCTATAAGCACTCTTACGGGAGCAATCATGGAGTCTACTCAGTGAGAACAGGAGAAAATCTGGTGCACAGGCACTACCATCACCTCCAAAGGCACATGAGGTTTCTCTCTCCTCTACCAAAAGAGACCAGGTAAATTTGGAAGAAATAACTGCCAAGTTATTTGGTAGTTCCATTATTTCTGTGTAATGTTAGTGAATAAGCAATTTTTAGTATGTTGACAAGACTGACATAAAAGTAAATAATAATGTTAGGAACTCCCTTAGATACTATTCTTTTCTGTGTGGAGAAATGTCAAAAGAGGGAGAAAACTAAATTCCTAGCACTGTAATAATGAGTTCAAGTTTTAAATTAAATATATATTATAAATTATTATCTCTCAACATTTTTACTTCAAATGAAAATAATGTGTTTAATGAGTATCCATATGAGCTTCACTGGAGTCACATATTTATACCACTATATATACACATATATATACACACACACACAACACCATTCACACATAAATACCAACATAAAAAAGATGCTAAGGTCTCTCTAGCTTTCTGAACTAGCCTTTCATTAAAGAAAGCTCCAACTCTAGCTTTCTTTAATGAAGTTGTAAAAGAAAATGGAAATGAAAGCAAGTTAAACTGATAACCAGTGAAAAACCCACTCAACTACTAATTGCACCATAGTACAATTTATATATATATACACATGTATATATGAACTCTTTCTGTATAAACTTATAACCATAAAAAGGAATCTACTTTAAAGCTAACATAGCTCTCAGTGAGATACTACAGCATTAATGTGAAGAGCTGAAATTCAGTTCATAATTTCTCTTAAGTCAGTAGAATGTTATATGTTGTATATTTGTTGTATTAAAATTGAAAAAACAAAAATGAGAATATGATTTGTTAATCCCACCTTCAACAGGATATAGCTGAAGCAGGTGGCAAACACAAGAAATCGAGGCAGAAATGAGATAAGAAATGGATATAAAGTACTATTCTTCTCATAATCCAAATGCTGGATAGATTATGCTAATTTACAACGAAATTGCACTGTGGAATGCTAGAATTCTGTAAATAGTATCTTCAGTATGCAATAAAACTAATTCAACTAATTTATCCAACTAAGCATGCTTTTATTAAATAAACTTGAACTCTTAAAACATACTATGTTCTAACTGATCAGTTGTGCTGACTTGCCATATAGTTTATGAGGGTGAAGCAGTTTTCATAAGAAATTATGACTACATGATTCTGTGATTTTTCTTCTGAGAATTGACTCTCACCTTAGGAAAAATAGAAGAGGGAAATGATCACAGTTCTATGAAGTATCAAAATCTGGGTAATTGCTTTAAAATGTTCTTTATTTCTCTTCCTAAACTGTAGTTTTAAGTAACTTAGCACTCCATTCACTCCAGGGGAAGTGCAGTTCCATTTCTAAAACCAATAGATTCATGCTGTTTTTCTCCTAGTAAGTTTCCAGGTATTCTACTCGCATATATGTACTCTCATACATACAGGATTTGATAGACTACAGATGCAGCATATACCTTTTCCTAGTTAATGACTTTCCTTACTTCTGACCTCAAATCACATTCAAGACGGTGACCCAAAGGTTAAAACATATTTAATGCTATGCCCACCTACAAATTTGACAAATTTTATCTACCCACAATACTCCTTAGTGAATCCACTCTCCACTCTTCCCTCTGGCACAGACTGACCACCTTCTATATGTTTACCTTTTTTAATGCTTTGGATGGGTGGAAAAAATGACAAACATCAGGAAAAGTTTTCTCTTTAATCAGGAAGATTTTTTTCCGACTATCCCATTTATCATAAAGCGATAGATATTTCCTTGCAGTATGTTTCTCCTGAGTCATGCTAGTACACCTAGCTGGTTGTATATGTAAGACATACATCAACCATTTGTCAACAGCAACATAAGCGAGGTGGAAGTGAATGCAAAAATGGGGAGATCACAGAGAATCTTGTATTACAACTGGAATTAAAAAGACTTGCAAAATGCCAAAAAAAATCCAAAGACTTTATATATTAGTAAAAATTTCTACCTGAGGGAAATAAGAATGTCTAATATCCACATTTGTTTCTTCAAGATGCAAACACATTCTCTTTATTGCCAGCAGTAACACAATACTTCACATATACACATGTTATAGCTGGCAACTAGTATATACCAGCTTTCATCAAGGTAAAGGCTGAACTGTTACAGTCAAACATACAGGTAGTTCTTTTTTAATCTCCAAGGAATTAGTGACTCCCAATTATTGAAAGGATATCAACATTATTTTCAGAATTAGTAAAACAAAAAGAGAAAATATTTAAAATGTTTAAAATACTTCGAATTACATTAGAATACTTCATTAAGAAATGCGCAAAAATATCTTTTAAAACTAAGAGCATCCTTCAAATACTTCTTTTATCCCACGAAAATACACTGTTTCTTCTGAAGGTTGGAAGATCTAATACTTTGTAGGAAACTCAGTCAACTGGCTGATCCCACAGATCTCACAGAAAATTCTGAAAAAAAACCCAGCTAAGTATTTTTGGACAGAACCTGTGAAAACAGCGCCTGTTTGTTAAAAAAAAGTTTTTTTTTTTTTCCTTTGGTTCTGAAGATAAAAAAGCTAATCACAACTAGGTATGTTCAATTCTTTTTTTTTTTCCAGAAACAACTAGCATATGGTTTATATGACAAATTCTAAGATTAAGAACACGGTCAAAAATTACCTTCTCAGAAACACTGGCATCTAGACCTGGCTTATTATGCAAGTCAAACTGAAATCTTCAGCATTAACCTATTTGATGCAGAGTTCTAGATCTCTCCTCCTCTCATACTACATTGTTTTGGCACTTTATTGAAATGGAACACTTACCTCTGCATATTTTGCCACTGAACTGGCTTCAACTGCATAGACTTTCCTAGCTCCAGCCTGCACTGCAAAACATGAAAGGATTCCTGATCCGCAGCCCACATCTAGAACCACCTTGAAAACAAAAGGCAGACCAAAAGGAACAAAATCATGAAAAGTCACTTCCTGACACCTGTTTTGACTACAAAAATTTTCACAGCTGAACTCTGAGTTTAATATACATGATACTATGCTTAAATGTTATAAATTACACTGTGAAAAAGTGAAAAGTTTCTTACTGATGAGTTTTAATGTCCTTAATCTTTATTTTAGCAGGAAAAGCTATATTTTTAAAAGACCGTTGATTCGCAGGTATATGTAAATGTGTGGGGCATGGAGGAAATAGGATTTTATGCTGAAGTTTCTTCAGGAGAAAAATGTAAACACACTGTCCTTAGCCTGAACATCCTGCGGAGGGAAGGAAGACAAAACTATTAAGAATTCCTTGAAACTGTAAAAAACTGTGATATTCCTTGAAGAATTCCTTGAAGCTGTGATAAAAAAATAACTCCTTGATATGGAAATATAAAACAGAGCTATATGTTTGTTCAAATATTGTTTCTATTTGCTGACATCAATATTACATTTTTTTATGCTTATTCTGGATGCATCTGCTTCAGTCCCTCAATCATATTTAAATCCCAAGCCCCACTTTCCCTGTTGGCCAGACTGTTCACCTGTTGCAAGCCAAAATGTTGCCTAAAATGTTTTGAAGGGTCCAATCGGATTCAATCTGAGTCAAACCCACAACTTAAATATAATATGCATTCATAGTGAATACCACAGCTAAAAATACCATCAGTTTCCCCTACTCTCTGTCCCTATCACGCCCCAGTTTTCCATATGGTGCATACTATTTACCAGCCTTTAAAAGGAGAGAGGGAAAAAAAAAAGCACACAAAATATTTTTGGCAGAAAAAATCATCTTTCAGAACTACGAGCCCATTCAATTCCCCAAAATTCACTCAAAGTGACATGTAGGTTACTCACTACCGAATGGAGTTCAACACCCATGGTTTGAATCTGTTGTAAATCTGTATTACAGGACTCCTCCAGTGTGAAATAAATTAACATTGCTTCTGTTATTGCACATAGTTTCAATTTGGGCGTAGGAGCCAGAACCTTCCCTTTATTCATATTTTCTTTCCTAGTGAAAGATTTTATTAAGCTCATTTTTCAGATCACCAATGACAGACTGTCACAGATCCAGTTTTATTCTCAGCATTTTGGCAGGTATTAGAACATGCCCCCATGCCCAGAGGAACTAACTCTTCATAACAACAAGTGACAGCAAACGTTGGGTAAGAGAATAGGGAGGAAGAAAATAAAACCAGGCCAATTTCACTGAACCATAGATCTGACAGAAGGGCTGATAGACTATTTCTCAATGCCCAAGGGGAAACACAAATATTACAAAGATTTCTCTGTATATATGTGGAAGTTAAAAATAAGAGCCAACTGTTCAAATTTGGCGTTACAAATCTAGGGGAGAAGTTTTTGCGCTGGATCTGTTTCCGATACCATTTCTCATCTCACACCTATGTGAATGTCAGCAGGTGGTACAACTGAGTGAGAACATTTCAGGATAAAACGGGCAGCCGCTGAGGGGAGCTGCTAGGGCAAGAAGCTCTGGAGGACAGGAATGGACTGCAAGACATCCAGGAGGCTGAGAAAGTGATGGCCAGGATCCTCACGGGGACTTAAGAGGAAAAAGCCCAAGCCATGCAGTGCAAGGAAAGGAAACAGGCAAAGGGTGTGCAAATAAGTAGAGGACATAAGCTCCCAAGATGGAATGAAAACCAGCTGAGTCCGAAGCAACATTCACACCAACAGGAGGAGGGGACAATGTCACTAGAAAACCCTTCCTGCAGGGGATGGGGCACTCATCTGCTGATCTGACATGCTATCTTGGAAGGCTTCTTGTACACAAGGCCCCAGACTAGGAAGCTAGAAAAGGAATGCGCAATCCTCTGGCCCTTGGACTACTTACTATCAATTGCTCCTTATCCATGCAGACACCAATGATATTCTCTTGAATGCATCAAGGGTGACTGTAGAGTCTCTGAGGTTGAGAGTGAAGCCCATGGGACCACAGTACTATGGGACTCAGTGGTGTTTCCTCAATCCTGCCCATGTGAGGGCAAGAAGGACTAATCTAACTTCTCCTGGACATCAGTGCCTGACTGTGCAGGACTGCTATAACAGGAAGATAACAGACATAATTTGTAATACTGGAAATTCCAACAGATACATGAGGATGGTTAAGTAAGGTTAGCCTGCAGAGGCTGTGGAATCTCCATCCTCTGTTCAAAACTCCATTCAAAATGCAGGTTTTGGACTAGGTATGTCCAGAGATCCTTTCCAGCCTTAATTATTCTGTGGGTCAGTGATCTCTCAACAACAGAACTTGATCCCAAATGGCCCCAAATGGCACTGCTGCACCTCGTACAGAACAAGTTGCTTCCTCTCACCTCCCTCTTAGGAGCGTTTTAATAGAAATGTAAGAGCGTTCACTACAACGAAGTGCTGAGAAATATCAATACATGGAAATAGCATGTTCATTTCTAAAGAGAAAAAAGTCTCTAAAGAGAATTTTAAGATAAAATAATAGACAGGTGGTTGAGTAATGATAGTATATGAAATGTAAATTTAGCTACTTCAGTATTTATCAAAAATCATACAGTTGAGAAGCACCAATGCCACATCCTTCTGATTACAGCTCCTGCACAGATGAGTAACTTTCCAAACGTGAATTTAATGAGAGCTACTCACATGTAGAAGTAGGTTTGCATGCCCGAGTGCTTGCAAAACTAGAGTCCTAAAAAGAATTTTTGAGTAAGAGGCGTGGAGGGAGTAGACCGAAGCAGCAACAGAGCAAAGCCATAAAACTAAAAGCAGAGAGTTTAAAATACCCAAAACCTATGATTACATTTATCATTCAGAATTATCATATATGACTAAGAATATACAGGGAAAATTTTACTATTATTATTATCATAGTTATTATTAAAAAACATGGTCCTCTGACTGTGCAATGTGAATGGTTAACTTCCCTGACCCTTTATCCAGAACCACTGGAGCAATTCTAATGCTAGTTTCTTTCCTTTTGAGCAAACTAGATTATTATTAAGCAAAAATAGATTATGAAAGAGGAAAACAAAAATAAAACCAAAAAAAATGAAACAAACAAAATCAGAGAAGGTTCTGGAATCTCAGACTTATTTTCAAAGAACTAGCAATGTACTCAGTTTGAAATTGCACTATGCAGTGCTACAGTACAATTTATTTTGAGGTCTTTTCTTCGATAAAACTAATTAAAACACTTTGAACTCACCCTATTGATGATATAAGAATTCAAAATACAGGAAAGTTTTACTCTGAAAAAATAATGAAATCTCTGAGGAAACTTCTAAGCAATCCATACAGAGGAGAATGTGACAGTAAGGATATACATACCACTCATACCAGTGTGAAAAGTCCAGCCTCAGACACATTACACTCTAAGTGGGTTCTCCTTATTCTTTTAAGTTCCCAGTGAAATAAATTGTCAGTCTCAGCAGATGGTCCTGAAATATCTTACTTTCAATAGAAATAATGTGTTTGAATGCATCACTGAGAACTCTCTCAAAGGATCTAGAATTAATTTCATTCACCTGCTGATCACCTGCTTCACTTTCTGATATATTTTTTTTTCAAAAGCAAAGAATAAGAAAAATATATATTTTAAGCCAAAAATCCATTTACTACTGTAAATTAAGCTTCTTTCTATTCAGGACTTTAGAGAAGCAGGCAGCAAAGGCAAAGACGTCTTTCTTTGGCAAAGAAGTATGCCAAAGAATAGTTAGAAAACAATCAGGCAAATGAAAACTCTTCCCATGACTGAAAATATAAAAATAATTGTGCCTCCTTTTCTCTCCAGATTTCCACCGTTAGACATTTGCCTACCTTACATTTTCATGAGTGAAAGATAAAATACAGTTGCAGTATTTCTAAAATAGCCAGCTAAAGTCTCAGCAGAATGGGATTCGGAGTTTCTTATGGGAAACTATTTTGCCACAAGGTATCGAGCTTAATATTCAACCACATTTCTTCAGAAAAAAATGCCATTTTGAAAAGGACTCAGGAAACAGAAAGATCATTTTCTAGGTGGGTGGCCAGCAACACCCAGACTGCAATAGTCTTACTATTAGGTATACTGAAGAGAAGCCAAAGAAGCTCCAACAGTTTGGAAAATAAATAAACCAAGAGCAAAAGCACACAGCTGTGCTGCTGCACAGCAGCTACACTGACTAAAGAAGGAAGGAATGTGCAAAGCATGAACTCCTTACCACAGGTACAAAAATGAAACAGATACATGTTACTAATAGACATAAATGCATTATAGCATGTGAGCAAGACCTGCTGATGACACAAAGTTACTCAAGAGAAGAGAGATCTAACAAAACTAGGTGACTGCACAATACTAAGATAAATTAAATTAATTTTTAGGAAATCTGTATTACTTGCATACTATTCAAGTTATCAACAGACAGATGCCTTTAGAGAAAAAAAAAGTTCAGATTGCAGAATATAGAAAATTCTGACTAAGATGTCGGAATTCTATAATACAAATCTGCTGTATTGCTTTACCTGCACCACTCTTGTCAATTTTTATAAAAATAGGTTCATTGGAATTGATGGTAGATCTGAAGAAGAATGATAGGAATGGTAAGGGAGCACAAACAATTTCTTGTTACAGAAGGAGACTGAGGGAACTGGGCATTCTGACCCCAGAAGAGAGATGAAAAGGCAACTAAGAAGACACGACAGAAATTCACACAGTGGAGGAATAATATAAGAAAGTCAGATGGGAAAATGAATCCTTTTTTGCCTCGTAACATAAAAGCAAAATGACAGAAGTGGAAAGCTGACAAACTCAGAATCTTATTAAAGAAGATTCATTTCCACATAATGTGCCATTATATTACATGCCTATATAACAAAATTTATTGTTTTAAATCTTACTAAGGATGGAAAGAGATAGGACTGCACAGGAGGATGGCCCTGCCTATGGTCAGAAAAATCACTAGAGTTAATGTAACCAATTTCAATTGAAAAAAAAATCAGAAAGTAAAAGACATACGAAATATATTAAGTCCTGTATATTAAGTCCAAACTACAACTGGCAAATGAGTGGGAGAGACATTATCCCACATTTGCTCAGTGTAAATTTTCTTTTATCTTTTTCTGAGATGTCTGGTCTGGAGAATGTAAGAGGCAAAGTATTAAATGAAGCAACAGAAATGGTTGTTATATTAATTATGGTAGTTTTTAAGATCTGCATATATTTATGCTGGAGATGAGTATATACACCTGAATTCATGAGCAAAAGTTCCTGCATTCTTTCCAACTCATTGGCACATACAAATGGAGTCACAGCAGTCAATTACATCTCACTCAGTCTATAACAACTGCAAGGTGGGAAAACATTTAGTGTAGACCTCAAAAAAAAAAAACATTTTTGCAGGTATTTGCAAGAGGCTATGTGACACAATCTCAGTTACACAGCTGACAGTTAAAGAAACTCACAGAGGACAGCAGAGGAATTTGTTACTCATGTTTGGATCTATATTCTGGAACATGCATCCTAGGATATATAGTGTACCACCACCATCATGCATTGTCATCCGTGCATTTGAACATTACAAATACAAAACAAAAAACAAACCCATACAAGTTAGTATACTCACACACAAAGTCTCAGGTGAGAAAAGACTCAAGTATGATCAGTGCTGCTCAATGAGAAGTTTAAAGCCTAATCAGTACACCAAAATATTTAAAATTGTTAATAAAGCTCACCTTGTCTTGAAAATCGATGTGGTTTTGTAGGATAGCACTGTGATACGTGGCTGTCCTCACAAAATCCTGCATCATGTTCATTTGTTGAGATAGACAGCCATAAAACTAAAGAGGAGAAAAGGAAAATAGAGAGAAAAGATAAAGCACATCAATCTTTCTTTCTCTGAAGTTACCAAAAACCTGACAACGCATTGAACAAAATGGACTTCCTAAATAACCTGGTGACCAAGTCAGGAATATAACTGCAACTTAGATGCCACAAACTGACACTGAAGTTTCATTACCTGAAAATACTGAGAAGCAGATGAGTCATCTGTTCCCTGGCTGAACACAGAGTCTTTCTTTTGCTTACAGCATTTCTTCAATGCACTTGAAAATGTGCTGTATTCTGGGGGAAAAGAAAAACAAAAAAACCCCACAAATGTAGCAAAGCATTACTACCAGAGTAAAAACAGAATAAATGTTATGAAATGACAGGTGAGGAACACACTCATTAAGACTTCAGATACATGTTTCATTTAGTTTACATCGCATTTAGTTTACACAGAGTCAAGTTTCAAATTTCATTAAACTAAGAAGACCTGATACAAAGACCTGAACAGCATCTGCTTTCACGACTGGATATATGAAAAGCTTTTGCCAAGGATTCTCCCTTATGGTCAGTGAAATGGAATAGATATCTATGATGGAGAACTCTAGAGCCATGGCTGAAAATGAGCCTCAGCATACTGCTTTGGGTTGATCTTTGTTAATTCATGCTGAACACAGAGAACCATCTAGAAGCATTTGTGATGTATGGGTTTGAGCTAGGAGATGTACAGCCTAAAACTAACACAGGCTAACTGGCCTAAAAAGTCAGGCTGAAGACTATGCATCTTTAGAAGCAGTCTAACAAAGAAGAAGGTTCAGAGTAGAAATATTTCAGCTGATGCAGACGCAGTGGGTTTTGGTATTAGGCAACTAACAGGATAATTCAACCAGATAGCAGTGAGAAGCATATCTGGAATGAGAAATAGGAGAAAAATGTCAATGGGGGAAAATAGTATGATTGATAACAATTATGTAAAGGAGGAAAATCGTGTATCTTCTGCTCATATGAAGACAAGAGAAGACAAAAAAAAAATCAAATTACACTATGCTAATAGTCAGAGACAGGAAACTCCTGCACCGGTCAGAGATTCAAATGCAAATAGCCAGTGCCTGAAGCATAAAAGTATGTACATTGGGAAGCACCTGTTAAGACTGTGAATGCTTTTGAAAAGCATAACTAAATAGTAAAATTAATGTATCAACACAGTAATCAAGGAAAAGAATCTCCTCCATTGTTTCACGAAATTCTGATATCATGAAAACAAGATTGGGCTGAACTGATCCTTTTGTCACTGCAAAAGATAACTTTTGCAAAGGAAGAGAGTTAAAAGTGGCGTTCCTTCTAGCTTTGGATATCAGGGCAATCTCAATTTCAAGTTGCCAGAGAATGAAAACAAAGACCCATGCTTACATAAAAGTATTGTCACTGGAAAGTCACAAATAAAGTAATTTTAATGTTTTAACTCAGTTTAAAAAAAGTTTGGCTAGGGATTTGAGAGTGAACCCTAGCAGAAAATGTTAAATTGTTCGTAGAAGTTTAAAATGATTCTGAAGCTTCACAAATTCCTGCTGTTGTTATCCAAGCCTCCTAGTTTGTGCTCAGCTAGAAATCATTACAACCTGGAAACCGGATGGAAAAAGCTCTACCTTTCAGACAGCCATTCATTGTTCCACTCTACGAATTCAGCACTGAAAAAGTGACACTCATAGTTCACCAGGAAAGCCCAAATCAATTGAGGACACACTCCCTTGAACATGTAGGCAAGCTAGACTAAACATAATAAAATCTGCTCTTAAGCCTCCTAGAATAAGTAATGTCTCTCATTTGAGCTGAAATTATGAGCAGTCTAATGGATACAACAAAATCAGCATGCTGAAAGCCTGGAGAAATAGGTCTGGGAAAAACTAGGTTTCCGTGTTAGGATTCCGAATTAGTCACTTTAACCTTACGCCAGTAAAAAACTACACGTGGCAGAAGCCGTCAAACACAGCTCATCCATTTATTCAAATAAGTTTCAGCTTCTGATGAAATCTGCCACAGAACTGATCTGTTACCACCACGCAAAAAATTCTCCTGACATTTCTAAGTGAGAGAAAGTCCCACTCTGTTACTTCTGGCCTTTCAGCTCCAGTGGGAAAAAGATGTCATCTTAAACATCTCACTTTGGGGTGATCTAGGGATTTGAAATTACTTATGAATTGCTATTGGTTATGAATTCCAGAAGTAATAGTAAAATGTCATGAAAGTGTGTGAATGCCATCAGCATGCCCTTTTCACACCCACACAACAGCGATGATGTGCAGAATGTCACGTTAAGCGACTGGCTCATAAGAAGGTCCAAAGAGAAGACAGTGCCAGGTTTTTGACGGAAATGCAGGAAATGCCCTTCACTAAACGAAGAGACAAAAGCAGAAATAACACTGGATATTGGAAATCTTTTCCAGGCGATCACCCAGGCTTTACCCATATTTTTCTATCTATCTGACAGGTTCAGCAATATGTTTGTTTCCTTTCTTCTCTACCATCGCTCTGCAAAGGTCAGTATTGTTTATCATGTCTGCACAGAGTTCTTAGCAGTTTTGATTAACACTCAGAACATCACCTTTGCTGACCAGGAATGAAAATGGATTTCAAAACAAACACAGTGTAAGAAAAAATGGAAAATTGGAATTGAAACTCAGTGAGGCTGTGCAGTCTCCATTCTCGGAGGCTTTCAAGATCTATCTGGGAACAGCCTCGAGCAACCTGGGGCTGACCCTGCTTTGATTAAGGGGCTGGAGCAGATAAACATCATGGATCCCTTCCAAATGAATTACGACAAAATGATTTTATGATTTTATGACAAAACTATGATTTACTTGTGACACAATCCTCTGCTATATACAAATAAGAAAGATGTTTGCAAATGAAGCTCTTCACAGTGCTGGTAAATTACAACACTAGTTATCACTGAGTTGGAGAGCATAAAAAATAGAAAGAAATAATGGGAAGCCCTCCATGTTTCTTCACAATGCTTCAGAATGGACCTCGGATGCCCTTAAAATTTTCCTAACAGAGTACATACAAGACAACATTTTTGGAATACGTGCCTTTAAAAAGTCTAAGATTCTAAGGGAAAATCTCTTAGGCTGCACAAATTGCCAAAAAATTATTCATAACAGTTGCTGCCAGTTTCAAGTATTATCTGAGAAATCAGATACGCATTCATTTCTGATGATTATTGTGACAAATAACAAACTTTTAGATTTTAATGTAGGAAAAAACCAAGTAAGTAGTAAGCTAAAGCGAACAGTGCACACAAGATAGACATATGAAATAAACTGAAAAAAATACATTGTGAAGCTTTCATAAATTTTCCCATGTAAACCAATCAACTATAGAAAAATAGTTCTAGTTTTTTAGCATGGACAAGGAACACAATGCTTCTTTGAAAGCATTCCTCTCCAGTCTGTCTGCTATATCCACCACGCATTTACAATAGCCTATCCTCTCTCCATTTGCTTATGCAAACAAACACACTAAGCTTGTATCCTCTCACGCTCTCTATAAAAGAACTCGTGCTTCCTTCCTCTAATATGAAATACGTCCTTATTTGCATATTGGCCAAAGTGCTTAAAACGAAATTTAATTCTGACCTTGCTAAGAAGCTGGGAATTTCATGTGTAATACCTAGAAGTATATCCAGAAATGGTCCTGGTCCTTACAGAAATAGATTTCATTTTTTATTTAAAAGTGGAAGAGGATAGGAGAAGAATCTATGCCAAAAAGAGTAGGTAGGCTTGGAAACTCCTTGTTTTGCATACAAGAGTCAAACATGCAGAATTGAAAATCAGGAAAGCATTTTCCAAGAAGAGCCAAAGAATATTTCTCATTCATCATCAGTCCTGTATCCTTCAGGATGTTCTAGCACTCCCTGCATTTGTTGCTTCTGTTATCTTCTCAATGCCTTGTAAAGCCTTCTTCTTTCCACCTTCAGAACTATTTCTTTTGTTTTATTCTCTGGAAAACCAGCAGATTGGGAAGGTGACACTGAATGGTCTTGATTACATGGTTTTCAATGACAGAAAAGCAAATTCCTGCACTCCCATCTCCCCATTCACTTTAATCAATCTTTTGATTTTCCATTAACAGGTAGAAAAAACAAAAAACCTTGCGAGTGTGAAACCCACATTCTAATAGTAGTAAATTAATGAGTCAAAGCTTTCAAATGCAATGCATTTATGCCTTCCCACACAGTGTAAGACTGCCAATAAGCATGCCAACAAGAATAACAATGTCCGTGAAAATAAAGGCATGCAGACATATTTATTGTTTTCAGTATCTCAAAAACAAACAAACAAAAGAAAGGGGCCTTATCTGGATGTCGTTCAGAAAGAGAATACTGACAGAATATGCTATAGATATGTAGTTTATATTACTACATCTAGGCACCAGTACTCTTAGTAACTACATGTGTGCAAACTCTTATCCCACAATAACTACATCTCCTTCCAGAGAGAGGTAAGTTTCTTCACTATTATTACACATATCGTGATAAAAACATTCACACAAGTAGTTACCAAGGAACTGCAAAAAATACCCAGCTTACTCCATAATAAATGTTCCTCTGGAGCAAAACACATCTTACAGAATTCATTATTAGCACTCAGAACAAAAGTGTCAGTTCTTTGCCATTGAAAAGACCATGAAAAAAATCCTCACACTTGTATGCTGAAGTGCTTTTTCAGGGACCTTCTTAAGGGGAAAAAAAGAAAAAAGTTTTCTCTTGCAAAAAAGTTCACAGAACATAAGAACATCAAACATCTTCTTTGAAAGCACGATTTGTTAAGATTTTGATATGTTTCTTATTCTCCTATTTCTTTTTTTCTTTTCAATTAACATGTCAAAATGCATATTTCTGTGAATCCTTTTGCCTTGAGAGGAAAGTTGTATCTTGCAGAAAAATGAAAGCATATGATATTGGGGATTTGACTACTCATGTATCTGCACTAACTAACATTTAATGTTGGACATTAAGTCCATCCTATACAGTTTATCAGTGACATATTACAAAGACTGTTGTACAAATGGCCTTAAACTCTACTGGTAAATGGATAAAGATCCCGTAAAAAATGGTTGCTGGGATGAATGCTAACAGGAATATTCTTCCAGAGAATTCTGCTTCTTGTGTACCTGATGCATGGGTAGCCCCAGACCTCTGCAACACCCTCACACACCACAGGCCTGAAAAGTCACTATAATAACTGCATTCTGCATTTCTGTTTCTCATTGATATTTCTCTTTGTGAGATGCTTATCTTCATCACGGAAGACACACACACAAGATATTACCATAGTGCACTTCACCCATCTGCTTAAAACAAATGGACCCGCTCATTATGTTGAAGGGAAGAAGATGGGGAAGGAAGAAACAGGAGGCTCTGGGGGAGAAAAGGGGAAAAAATGCTCTCTGGCCAATGGTTATGAACACAACAGCAAAGGAGGAGTGCTATTTTCACACACTTTTGTATTATTACCTGAGGACTTTCATTAAAATGCAGTACTTACATTAAGCAGTAAGTTTGCTCTAGGGTCTATGAAAGGTGCACAGATATAACTTTAATCCATGTTTGGAAAAAAAAGTAAAGCAAAGAAGCCTGTAATTTCTTACAAGACTGTATCAAATGATCAGACCAGTCAGCCAATATTTTATTAATACTTGAGGAAAACTTCCATTTGGAACAACAGAGCTGCCTGGTATCCTCATGAAAAAAATCCCACTTTGCAAAACAGTAGAAATCTGCAGCAAAAAAATACAATGAGTTTATTAAGGCTTGATTATTTCATAAGTTCTCTGAGGTAAACGTATTATTTCCAAATAAAGAAAAAATAAGCCTTTGTTTTTACTTAGCAGTGTGTATTAAACTTCAGAAAATCACAGTGATGTCTGTTGCATGTAATCTAATAAAATTTCAGAGCGTTCACCACACAAACTCAGATAAAAAAGGTAGCAGATATCCCTGGGTTTACATCAATTTGACTGTTGACATCAATTAAACGTAGAGATTTTTCTCTCTATATAATTACCTCTCAGATAGTTAAAGAGATTTTCATAGCCATAAAAATAGCATATGAGATTAACAGGTTCTGATGTTCATTTCAACACTTTATTAATATTTCAATGAGCATTAGACTGTTTTGTTGTGACTGACTGGATATTAAATCACAATTTACAAACCAGGTCATTTATAGCAATGCTATCATGAGTCAATTTCTCCAATGTTCTGCTAAACTTTTTTATTATTCTGGATTTCTGCAATGGAAATGCTTTTATCCCAAACACATTAGTGGGTGAATCATTTCCTCCATCAGCACAGGAAGACTTGATGCTTAGAAATTCAGTCAGTTAGCACACAGGGAATTTTATCAATTGTGTTTTCACATGAAACAGGACCAATAGCACTCTGCCATTAGCATCAGTAACTAGATGACACATGTTCCAAAGGTCGCTCTTGGTTCTTTTATTTATATTATTATCTTAATCTTATTTCTAACATCAGTAACACATGCTTTCTCTGAAAGAAAACAATTAATCAATTCCAAACTAATGTCTCATACATTCCGAAATCTGTTTTATTCTGCTATAGCTTTCTATCCATTAGTGACTCACATCCAAAGTAAAGCAAGTGAAACCAAATCCACAAAGCAGGAAGTTATCATCAATAAGGATATTAAACAAGTATCTTTAATTTCAAGCTGCAACCGTACTACAAAGTAATGTGAACTAGGAGATGCGAAAGCTTCCCCACTGTGTCAATCTCACACTAAAAAATGTTACCGAAAGAGTAAGTCATGATTTGAAAAGTGGCATTGTAAAGTATCTAGATGTAAACACTTCACTATCTTTGCAACAACCACAAAAATTGGAGATTTGACGATAGAGAGAGAAAAACGGGTATTAAAGTTGTGGCCAAATTTACACAAAGACTGCACGAACTACTGTGATATTTCAAACACTTTCTAAATTATACTGTTATTTTGGAACATCAAAGTTAGGAAATATTAAATCTTTTATTTTGTTCTTCCTCAAAAGAATGGATTATTTTTATGGGAACTCACTTCTTCAGAACATAAATTAGGCTTTAGCAATGTCAGACTATTGGACTCAATACAGCATGATTAGATGAAATGGATAATTGAGATAAATACAGTTGATTTAGGTGGTCTGCTTCTCTCTCCTGATTGCAAATGGTCACGACAATCAAGATCTCTCTACATTAAGGGTCTCTTGCTCAGGGTTTAAGTGATGCTTAGGGAGAAATGCCTTCTGAACTGGTGGGCACAGATGTGCCCCACAGGCAAACACCATCTGGTAACACAGAATTAGTGGCTATTTGATTTCAAGATATTGACAGGATTTTCTGACATGCACCTGGCCTTGCTGGAATGAATCACTGTTTATTCTAAAAAGAAAATTATTGCCCATGCTCCAAATCTCCTCCATTTTTACCAGAAGACAAGACTCTAGAGTGTAAATGAATTTTAAAACATTCAGAATGCTGCAAATCTTAAACATTCAGGACATATTCCTGCCACAAACACACTGCCACCTCCAATACAGAATTAGTCCCCCTGTACCGAAATTTGTAGACAGTAAGACCTAGCAGTGAAATGAGATGTTGTAGATTCAAGAAAGATTAAGTATTTTATTAATGATACTGAGTTTGGGTAGAATATCTATATATCTAAAATCCCATAGATAATTATTTTTCTTCTAAAGCTGTGGCGAATTTGTGCTAAATTGCTTGCCTACATAAAGGAAGAAAGTGAAATTACCAGATCACTATATTAAGTTCTTCCAGCAATCAAAATCATACAATACTTTAAGATACTAATGCTAAAAACATTCCTACAGAAATGTTCAACGAAAGTCTGTAGAAACAAAAGATGCTGATAATTGTGCCAGAAGTGGTCAGGTTTTGAGCTTCCTTTCTTATCTTACTGTCTTGAAAACAGCCAGGAATGATGCCAAAACACTACAAAACAGTCATGAGTAAGAGCCTCTCCCTGTATCAAAAACTGAATCATCTACAATGATCTGCTGCTGCAACAACGAAGAACATCGTACATGGACCATGACAAACCCAGAGGTCCAAACAGCAAGACTAATGGGCATGTGTGCAAGGGAAGGTGTTTCACTCTTAGGATCTGCAAAATGAACGGCAGTCTTCAACACCAAACCACAGACAGCCATTCCTACACATTCCTGCTCTTCACTTCCAAACACAGCCTGGGAAATTATTACCAGACACGTAATTCTTCGGAAGCTGAGCAGATAAAACTGTTCAGCCCATCCAGTTTTTGGGATACCGGAGTAAAACATGGAGCTGAAGTCTTTTTCCCAGAAGATAAGAAGTTAGGGATCACAGCTGTGCATGTACTGTGATTTAGAACAAAGCCTTTTTTGATTTTTTTAAAGATATCATATCAGTAATACAACATCCTGCTGCTCTTCTGAAACAAGCTGCTGGAATGCTAGATTTCAAGATTACTGTTAATTGACAAGTTGCAGTTACAGTTGTACATGTTGTGTATGCTCTCTTCTCAAAATATTGCATCTTCTTCTTAATTCCATAAAACTCTTCAAAAGTTTCAAGATACAACACTAAAGATATTTGTTAAATTAGCTGCATTCTATATCGATTAAAACAAAAGCACCAGACTCCTCTTTTTTTAGTGTTGCTGAAAAACAAAATCACTACCTTCAACATAGAATAGAAAGCAACTGCAGAGTAACACTGGACTGTTACTGCATAGATCACATTATTTGACATGGATTCTTAGTTTAAAACTGCATAGTTCGACTGTAACCAGTCGGTCCACTTCCAGCCTTAAAAAAAATGCATGGATTTAATGGAAAGTAAAGTTAAAAATGGCATTTTTCTTTTTCTTGTGCTGTGCTCCTATGTAGTTGACACAAATTATTAGAACTGATCAAAAAAATTTAAGGGAAGTTGTGCTAGCAAAATGCCATATAGAGACAACAACTCTCGGCATGTCCAGCACCTAGACTCACTATGGAAGTGGCTGGAGACCAAGGTTAAATTTGAAGGACAAGAAAGGAATCTGCATCCTGGGCACAGGATGAATTGTTCTTGCAGGATTGTAGTAGAATGCAATTCCTTTCTTGTCCTACAAATTTAACCAATTAATTCTCTGCTAAATTAAGCAGGACATTTCTACCCAAGAGTAGACAGCTACATACTCAGATTCCTACAGATGAAGTTACAGACTGGTTGGTTGATCTGCTGCAGATAAATGATCTTTGTTTCTGAAAGAGAAGCCTGTAGGCTAGTGCTAACTTTCACTTTTATGGCCTGCTTGATCCCACTCAGATGTTTAACACATGTTTAGAAGGAAATGGAAGGCACAGGCTATGATTTATGGGTGCCTAAATGCTGCAGCCAGAGCAGCATGGGTACAAGCAGGGCATGAATTCCCCTCTCTTCCATCCTTACTGCTCATCTCACTCTACCTTCCCAAAGAAGAAAGAAGCCTTTAAAAGCCTTAAATTTTTATGGCGTATTTTCATAATTAACATTTCTACCCAGTCAAAAAAGTGAATTCTCTGTCTGCAATTTTTTGATTTACAGTATTTTTTTTTTGTATTTTTATACACATACACATATATATACACACAGGCACACACACTCACATGTGCATAAAACTGAGACTAGAGTTTACACTCATACATAGCAAACAACAAAAGGTTGACTTATGCTCCATGGCCTTACCTGGAAACAGGTCATTTTCTCAAGGCTAGACACTATTTGGCATAACACAGTATAACAAACATGTAGAAGAAGGTACCAATAAGTACTCCTTATGGCCCTGGGGAAAAATATCCTACCAATAACTTGCACCTTAAAGCAGGAGACAACGTTGCATTTGATACCAACAGACTGATCATTCAATCTGACCAGACTTTACTTGGACCTATCAGTTATACTCCAGCAGTCAATAAGCTACTGAATTGGCTGATGGACCTTTTTATTTTATTTTTTCCTGCAGCAAAAAAAAAAAAAAAAGGAAAACATTCTGTTTCGTCAGGTTACAGCTAAGCAGAATTGAAAATTTGGGATTCTGTTATAGTACTTTACCTATTTCATAAAAAGTAGCTATAAAAACAATTCTCCAAAGAAAAGGGCTGAACAGGCCTATACAGGTTAAACCAATTAATATTCCATCCACTCTTAGGAAGAATGCCAATCATGCTGAAACTAGCTGAAATTTTCAAATATTTGTTTGTAAAAGTAGAGAAGAGAATTAAGAGAAATTTCTTTTGCTTTGGGATTCCAAACTAACACTGCCTGTAGAAATTAAGACCTTCCTAAATTAGCAAGACATCATAGAGAATGCAAAACAAGGATTAAAGAAAAACTTACCTAGCTGAATACTTAACTACTAGTTATTAATTATTTAAACACTTAATTGTTTGGATAATTAAAACTAAATCTCAAAATAATCTAATGCCAATTACCTCTTTAATTTTGATGTGAGAGTCTGTAAAGGACAATACCAAATTGTAGCCTCAAAAGAAATAACTTGATGCAATTCAGTATTGAACTACGCTACTCAGATAAATAAATTTTAAAAACAAGTCATTTTTAGGTTACTTTGGTATTGTTTTGCTAAAGCAAGATACTAAAAGTGTAAAAATTATTTTCCCAGGGATATAGACAAAAAACTATAACAAGGCAGGATTTTAAAAGTTCCTGGGATTTGGTAGAAAAATCAGATGAGTCTAAAAATTGTATTATTTGCTATGGGAGTGCAATTTGGAATGCATGTATGTACAGGTGTGACATTCAGATACAGCATCAACCATATACATGCAGCTTGTCAGCTCCTGATATTTTGTAACATGTGCAAGCCTTTAAATAGGCTGTGAAATTTTAAATCTAATTGCCTCTGTTTTCAACAGAATATAAAATGGGAATAATTATACCAGCCTCCTCTGGAAGTCACCAGGCCTAGTGACATAGGTTGCTACATAAGAACTGGCTATAATTCTCATACAGAAAGCAACATCTTGCTGATAGCTACACAATTTCACAATGAATTGTGCCCACAAGGCAGGCTACTTAGAACAAAAAATGACATTGCGGCAGCTGTAAAAACAGACCACTTCTACTAAATGTTATGTTTCTATAACAGAAGGACTTTTTCTCAGCATGACAACATGCAAAGTATTTATCCTGTGATGTCCAAGTGTATGTTGCACTACTCCACAATTTATGAGCATTAGCAGATCTGCAAGACAATTTCTGACTGAGAAGCAGTAACTCATAGATTGCATGCAGGAATCATTACATTTACCAAGTATTACATGTTATGAAGTTGTCTTACTTGTTATCTGCAGTCACTTTCTTCAAAAAACAGATCTGTGCCTGTTTTGTAAAAAAACTTAAGCCCACTATGAAAGTTTGCACAGCAAAAAGGATGGTTGGAATGGGACAGGGAGGCAAATGAGGTTGCACAAATTATGATCATTGTAAGAAAATGTAATATTTACATAGCCAACCACAGAGGTGTAAGATGGCACATATAAAAGTAAATTTCACCAAGAGAGCAGCATGACAAGAAAGAGAAGATAAAAATGCAAAAGGTACTTACCAGCTTGTGATTTGAATTGGAGCAAGGCACTGTTGTATCCCAGCGTAATTAACACAGACTCCTTTCCCAAACGACAGTATTCAGTGTCTCTGTTAATCAAGCATTTAAACACACAGACTCCATCAGCTGAAGGGAAAAAAAATACTTTAGTAGAAGTTAGAAACAAAACCACGAACAGAACTAGATGTTTCTCTTGACTAACAATAAATAGCCTGAGCTTCCATTTGAAGCACAAAATTCAGGGGAAATACCCCTATATTCTCTACTATGTTGTTTCTTAAGTTGATTTTCCATAGTGTCCCACAGTTTTCTAAAATCTACCCCACTTATCATGTTTACACCACAGTTCTCTTATCCTCAACCTAGATCCTGATGAGGTTTTAAATGCACATTTTTTCTGCTTCTTTTGCTGGTGAAATCCTACATATCATGTCCCAATAACCTCCAGGGATGCTGCTCTGGCACATGGCACCGGCACATGGAGAAGAAAGAGTCAGTGATCAATTCTATCACGTAAAACAGCTTTTTCCAGTGAGGCACACTGTATCCTCCTAACATTAATAAGCTGATCCCAAGACAAAACGATGCAGGTTTCCTTGGATGAAGAAGAACACGCAGCTATGTGAGAGAGAGCAAGAGGGGCAGCAGTGGGCAAACCTTCACACTGTGCTCCTTGTGGAAGGGGATCCAGTATCAAAGGTTTATGCAGGGTAATAAATCAGCCATGTGCTGTCTCATTATCAGCCTTGCAGCTGTCAGGAGACAACTGCCTGAGCAAACTGAACAGAATCCACATTCGCACTACCAGAAACCTGAAATAGGTTGGGGAACTTTGTGCTTATGGCTGCTATGGACATGGGCTACAACATGCAAAGACTTCAAGTAATGTCCTATTTGCATTGCACATATCTTGACCACCATAAGGATTCCATTTCCTTGCATGGTTCTTTGAATCATTTTAGTCCACTAATAAGTGCTTCATGCAGCTTTCCCATGCACATTTTATCTTTGTGAGTAGAAGTGAAGAAAAGGAAAACAAACAGAGAAAAAAAAAAGGCAAAATGCTTAAGGAATAAAGAGAGACAGAAAGAGAACTAAGAACAAAAGTACAAAAATTGACAGTAGCAAAGAAAAAGGACATACACCAATATGCTATAGAACATCAAAAAGCAAAGCTGAAGAGAATCCAGAAGAGGTAAGCTGAAAAGCAAGAGGCAATAAACAAATTATAAAATGTCAGTAGAGAAATTCAGTAGAAATTTAATGGTACATTGTTGAGATGTGTTACTTTGCTAATAGTGTTCAAAGGAGCACAGGGAGAAAGGAGAAGGCATGCACAGACACATATCATATAGCTAATATAGTGCATTTTTTAAGCCTTACACTTCACTGCATCAGCTGTGATGAGGAGTGAACTGAGAAAAAGGCACTGTAAGATACTGTCTATCTCAAGCAAGGCTTAAGCATACAAAAAAAAAGGTTGTTAAGTAAGAAGTATCACATCTGAGCTCGCTCACTTTTCTGTCTGCACATTCATTGGTATATGTAGCCTTTTCTGTAATTTATGCTTGTGAAATAATTAAAGGCACGCTAGCATTTTATTTCTCCTAGAGCAAGTCTAAAGTGGCTACATAGCCATCCCGTTTTCCACAGCTTAAGGGTTCTTTCCATACATAGTATTAACAATAACTTCTAAGTAAGTTTCAACCCACGTTTTGTTACCTAAGCACTGTCTGCACCCTTGATTCACAGGCCTGAGACTTGGGAAATGACAGTTTCTCTATCAAGAAAGCATTTCATATTCATACACTTAAAAGTTAAATTTATACATCAGTTGATTCATCATGCAACTCTCTCTCAATGTTCAAACTTCCCTCCTGTATCAAGCTTATCACAGTAATCAACAGCAGGACTAAACAAAAAAACAGGGGGAAGGAGGACTTCATTAACCCCAGCACTTTCCAAAATACTTGGACAAATACCTGAGTGCACCTGCCATTCCCAACAGCTTTGTCTTTCTGTGTTCCAAAGCTTAACACCCTCACCAAAACCTTTTTCTTTTTAACTCTCTAGTTAGAGTTTCCCCTGCTATAATCTATCTATAGCCAATGTCTCTTTTAACAGCTGACATTTGGACCCCACCACACTCACTTATCCTTCTATTCACTCAGCTGAACAAAACCAGCTCCCTCAGCCTCTTCTTAAGCACCATATCCTGCAGTCCCACAGCTGTATGGGATTGCTGGAATTTGCCAGAGCATTTCATGGATCTGCAAAGATCAGCACTTGGACTTCTTGGGTTCCAGGTCAGGCCTGTGTCTTTCCACATTTCCCAAAACGCAATGTTTGTATCCACCAACAGCCACATGAACTTTCAGAGAGGTACATATACTGCAGGAGCTATTTAAAATGACTAGTACTGAATAAACACTAAATTGGACCTGTGAAAGTGAAATGCTATCTGTGCAAACAACACAGAAGTGAATCAACCCAGTTGCAGTTCATACTGTCTTCATATGCATACACGAACACACACACTTTGCCTTTTCATCTGCATACGTCTCTTCGTTCATACTGTTTTGAGTGATGGTGGGCGATTTCTAAATAAGCTTAACTAGAAGAACTTCCTAAAATTATTTTTCCCGCTATCCTAAAATTACTTTCCCAGCTACCAGAATCACCCTTTCAAGGCTTTAGAGAGCCCCTCGAGACCACTGATCACAGAATAACTCAGGATGGAAGAACCACCCCTGTTTTCTGAACATCCCATCCCCAGGACCTTATCTGCAAGGCTGTTATCCCACGCTCAGACTGTACACCATAGCCAGAGATACCTGCTACCAAGGTCTGCTTCATGCATCAAGTTCCCATAACAAGCCAAGGATAAGCCTAACAGGCCAGGACTGTGTCCTTGCACTGTAAGCAGAAGGACTGTGGCCTGTTAATAGCAATGGTAATATTAATATTTACTGAGCCATCGGGTATAAAAGTGCTTATACAGATTAATGTCAGGCTCTGCCAGAGCTTCCATATAAAAGGCAATAGGATAAACCCACGTACTATTGAGAAACAGCTTCTAGGAGGAACACTACCCATTACCCACTCATCTTTAAGCCTGATAAAGCTGCCAGGATTGCACATACCTATCAACCCAGGTATGCATAACATCTCAACCCGAACTCAAGTACCATGCAGAAAGCTCTCAAAAGCCTTTCTGAATTTGAGACAATATTTCCTGCTATCTCCCCACACCTCTCTAGTCATATCTTTATAGGAAGAACACAGATAGGCCTAGGATAATTTATCTTGATATAATCATGACAGCTATTCCTACCTTCTTGTCCTATTTATTTGGAAACGGTTTCAAAGAAAATTTGTCTTTCTGTTTTCCCAAAGCAAGGGCTGAAGGTCCAGGGACCTTTCTTGTTCTTTTCAAGGACAGATGCGACATTGGCCTCTATCCCTTCTTCAGGAATCTCCCTCAATCTCAGTAGCCTCTTGAAGGTGAGATAGATGCTTCACAATGACACAAGACACCCCTCTCAACACCCTCAGTGAGTCCCATGAATTTCTGGGGTGAAAAGTTATTAAAAGATCTCTTTCTTCTTCAAGGTAGTCCCTCTTGTCCTTGTACCATTCCCAGGCTCTGACGCCTGGCAAGCCTTGTTGATGAAGACCGAGGTAAAGCAGGTATTAAGTACACCTGCATATCTGTGTCATCTATCACCAAATCAGCACCCCACTGAGCCGGAGGCTGAAACTTTTCTTTTTGTCTTTTTATTTATTATTTTCAAGTCTAGCTGAGTTCTGGCTTTTCTAATACCTTCAAGCTGGAGCAAGGCTTCCAGGTATCTCCTTCGCGCGCTGTCCCTGCTGCTCCTGCACATGTTGCTTTGGCACCAGAGCTCAGTCATAATTAGCAATTACTCCCTGTTTAGTCAAAGCGGTCTCCTGTTTCTTCCTCATTCTCTTGAGCATCAGCACATGGATGATGTAGTCCTTAGAGACCTGTCAGTTCTCTTGAACTTGTTTATACTTCCAGTTTGGCTTGCATGCGGAACCTACTGGTTCTCCAGTTGGTCAAAGCCTGCACTCCTGAAGTTCACATACTCAGCTACTCTCCTTCCTCTCTTCCCTCAAGATCTTCAATTCCAAAATTTCAACATTGCTGCAAACAAAGCTGTCATTATCATTATTCTTTCAAAAGAATTATTATTGTTTTACATTATTCTTTCAAAACCTGAAAACATAAGCTTGATCTAGGACTGCTGTTAAATAGGCTATAACCAGGCTGGAATTTGCCTGGTTATAGTCAGTTCTTAATATATACACCTAGATAACTAAGAGAACCTGGATCTTGACTTTCACTAATAAAATGCCGTAATTTACCTGGAATTGATTTCCGCATGTTTGATACTTTGTATGAAGAATAAGGATAAACCTTACTTCATGTGTAAGTTCCAAATATGGGAAAAGATTGATGTTTTGAAAACTTGACAGAAAACTGTGTTGGACTGAGTTGTGCCTGATAACATTCCCTATGTATATAACAAAATGTTCAAAATGTCTTTGCTTGTCTTGTATGCTTATCTTTGGAATGTATTTTACAGTCAGGCTACATAACAACTGCAACTTTATTATGGGAGAAGTCTATATATTTCTATTTAACTCTTAATTTGGAATATTTTTTATTTTTGTGTTAAACAGTTCAACCTTTTCATCAGATTGCACACTTATTAGAACAACTGTTCACAGCACCTAAATAAATACTTATTCTAAGACAGTATGACAACAATTCACTCTGAAATAATAACCATAAAGATAATGTACATTTCAACAGCCAGCCTTCCCAAATCAACACGACTATTCCCATGTTTTGGGAAAAGAAGCAGTAATTCATCGACTTCATGAATCCTATCTATGTGTTATACAAAAGTGCATCCCAAATTAATTCACATAAATAAAAAATATAATTTGCTGTAGTGACAACTGACCACCATCCTTTGAAACACAAAAAACATTTTATCCCACGATGGGTATTAATTTATATCCAAGAGAGTCAGGCTGAGCAGTTGCAATTGAAAGATTTCGCCTATTGAGGGCAAAGTGATGATATCCAGCCTAGCCCAGGGAAAATACCATTTTCAAAAAGAGGTTCAAAAGTTTAGCAAGAGCCTTGACACTGCTGCTTGCTAATGTCTGAGATCAATAATCATTGCATGAGATCTGAAATTACATAATGGTAAACATGGGAGTCTCCATAAAAGAATGCACACAATCCTGAAGCCCACACAGTCTGGGCTAGAACCCTATTCCAGTAAAGTAAACCTAGGAACACATTATCTTCTGGTCCCTGAGATGTGTCCCTGGAATATTTGTTGACAAAACAACAACAGCAAGCAACCAGACTCCTCAAATCAAAACTTTTGGGGGTTGATCTGAACAGCGATCCACTAAAATCATACCAAACTGGTCATATCATGGGAGCATGAATTAACTCAGCTTTTGCTGGTTGCCTTGTCAGTACTGCCAAAAAGGTAAAAACATGAACAATGAAGCAATCTATTTTCTTGGAAAGGTGAGGGTATGCCAGGTACTGCAAATCAGGAACATAACTTGACAGCAATATGAACTAAATTTACTGATCAGCAGACACACTGTTTAACCAATATTAAAAAAAAAAAAGATTAATTCCTCCAAAGTCAGTTTGTATTATATGTCATCTCTTAAAGAATTGGAAATTTGGGGAACACTGAAAGGGATTTCAGTATTTTGAAGTGAAATTCACGGCTGGCCTTGGTAGATAGCCACCATTCCCGTGGAAGTTCAGCTATGCTCCTGCAAGGCAGTATCCGTCAAACCAGGTACGACACCAAGAACAACTGTCACTTTCCAAGGTCCACAGGAAAATTCTGCAGCAGAACAAAGCACAGACCTTATGTTTACTGAAAGAAAGGTATTTACACCATATCTACCTTAGCTTACTTTAGGCACTCCCTCTGTTTTTTTGCTTATGAGTTAGTCTGTGGAGAGGATCCTAAACTTTCCCCAGGAACGGTCTTCTGCAGAGAGCCTCAGTGAGCACTCGTTACACACCCTCTCACTCCAAAAACATTTGGAAAACCAACTGAGTGACACTAAGCTACTGAAAAGTGTATGGTGAAGAAACAAACTCAAAAAACTATCAGGAAAAAGTACTGGTTCCCTCAGGATCTAATACCAGACACACAACAGATGCAGCATTTGCTCATATCACACATCCTTTCAAGGACTAGGAAAATATATTTTGAATAATGCGCTGAAGAATTATAGCCTAGCCTCTTCTGTAGAAAAATACCTGCAGGCAGAACATCTTGTTACAGTTACCAAAGCAGACAACCATCATGCTGTGTGACTACACTGCTTAAGTATTATAGACGTGTCTGAACTAATCCTGTTTGAGGCAGACTGGAGGAAAAGGTACCTCACCTTCCAAATGCTATAAGGGTGTTAGCAATCACTAGCAATTACTGAAGGGAGACCCCAGCTCATAGCTGTAAGAGAATTGGTTCAACAAGTAAGCTGAACAAAAGCACATGTGGAGGCTCCACAGACTCAACACAGGCAAATGATCTGCTTAAGTTCCCGTAAACAGAATCTTCATAATGTGAACACAACAGAAACCAGACTGGAGTGTCACAGATGGCTGTATACTAATTAAATAGAGAATTTTAACCCTTAGAAAACAAAATGAAACAAAGTCCCCAAATGACTATGCTTTAGATTTGCGCAAAAGAGAACTTCAGCACTGACCAAAAACATGAAATAATTATATGACCCCATGGTCATTATGAATATTCTGATGAATATCTCATAAATCTAAAGCAAGTATGACTGTGCTCATCAATTCCCATCAGGAGCCAAGTGATTTTCTGATAGCCAGAAAATCTTCTGAATCCAATCACCCTTTCTTCTTGATTATCTTTTCCTTACACCTAATAAAAGTCACTGGAAACTTCTGATACCAAAAACATCAAAAGTTTGGAAGACCGAGCAAAAAAAACTTATTTGCCAAAAGAAGTATTAAATCTCAGTATTAAAGGTGGAACAAAATTGCTGCTTTCAGTGATATCCAGTTGCCCTATAGAGAAACACTGCATTTTCTGTTTATTGCCAAATGAGAAAACAATACTATTTTTCATAATTTCTCTACTCATCTATCCACAAATACACACATGCCACAGCAATGGTCCCATTATATGCATTAAAAAAAATCCTTGTTTTTTTCAACTTTCATTTGCTTTTAAAAACCTGGAGTAGCAGGAGATAGGGAGAGGCGGAGAAAATGCAGTGCTGAAAGCAAAATTATACAGAAAACAAAGTTGGAGACTCCTACATGTTCTCGGTACAAACTTCTTGCATATTATTAATTATATAATTTTTGCATGTTATATGCATTTTAGAAAAATATTGCATTCCACTATCCCAATCTTCAAGCTGGACTCAGTGGCATTAAGACAGTTAATACTGCAAATTTATAGAGTATCTGGTCTCATCTGGTCATTTTCATCAAGCTAAGTGGTTTTGTCAAAACAAAAAGAAAAACCTTGTACCATTACTTTTCCAAGTGAAATTATGGGATGAATGGCTGTGTATATTTTAAAATAAATACAAAAACATACCTGTCCTTTTAACTTCAAAATTTATTAATCTTGAATTGCTATTCATAATAGTATTAGGTAAACAATTTATGTATTAATCAAATTCTAAGGATTTGTTAACAGAATGGAATATGGCTTATGCACACTTTGACTTCTCACTTAAATCTTCCTACAATCTTCATTTGAAACTGATAATGAGGAGTGAATTTAATGAATGCTTCAGTGCAAGTTCTCTCACTCACTGTCTTCTGTCGTATATCAGTTTCTAACTGCATTTAATATTTTATGGTTATGTCCTAAATCTAGAGAAGTCACTCGCCTCCCAGCATGGAAAGCTCCACACTTTTGCTGGTGCTCCTGTGGACACGGCTCATGCATTTTTTGAGCTGCAGGGACAAGAGGGCAAGCACCCAGAAGATGAGATCTTGCTTCTTGCTAGCCCATAAACTGCATAGTACAGCACAGGCACAGTGAAAAATACAGTCACCATATACAGAGCTGCAGAGAAGTTCCTTCAGCTTGACAGACAAGCAGCATAATGCTCTGCATGAACAACATGGAATGATAGATATACATCAATCTTTGTATTTCAGTGCCAAGGCAATGAAGAGGCCAGTGTCCTGCCCTGCAGAAGTATTTGACTGACAAGGGAAAAGCTGGTGTTCTGTTTTGGTTAAAACACAAAAAGAAAATAGAGCACTTCAAATTTGGTACGCAGAATCAACACGATTATTTCACTGTGTTGCTATTTATATCACACTGAATGCCACAGTTCACTGTAAACACCTATAATAGTCAACAACTACAAAAATTTTTGTTTTTCTATCACCAGGAGACTCAGGAACATTGCCGATAAGCACTGCTTTTCCCATCCTGCAGAGAACAGAAATCCTCTGTGACACTCTCGATGTTCCCATCCTCACATTTAAAACAGTTTCGTATCCGTTCGCTGTGGCTCCCAAGGTCTACCGACCTATAAAGCTGGTGCTCCGTTAACTCATACTACAACACCTCGTCAAGAACCATATACACAGCTAGCTTGTGAAAGGGCTCATGTTTTTATTGTCTACAGGAGAGACAAATCCACTGCAGAAAACCTCCCAGTGTGAAAAAAAAATTACAAACGAGATTCAAAAACAAACATACACTTTGAAAAGCCTAAGAAGAAACAGAGCCTAAAGAATGAGGTGAGTATCACGCTACTGGGTGAGATGGTTCAGAAGATGTTATTTGCATTTCTGAGAAAGTTCCAAGTTTGAAAGCATGCCCTTACAATTGATCAGAAATCAACATACAGCTTTGTAAACATGCTTGTAACAAGAGGTGTTCAGGTGGAGCTTTGTTCAATAAGAGCTTTACATATTAAAATGAAAACAAAAACAAAAAACAACACTATGAGAAACCCTTCATGATTTTGTCTTGCTTCACTTTCTGAATATCCCAAATATTTAAATAAGGATAGAAAATAGACAATATTGTCATCCTAGAAAGAAAACTATTTTCACCTAAGAATATGCTTGCATTGTTAGACTAAAAAAAAATAGAGTATGTAAACGTAGGTAAATCAAGAATTCATTTTCATCTCTTCTATTTTTTATATTAAAAGATGACCTTGACTTGATGCAGTCCTGAAACATGACCCAGCAAAATAGTCTTGCATTTCCCATGGCACACTTGTATTTAGCTTACCTGCCTGCAAGCTGATTTGTGAAGGTATGCATATGTGAACTAAAAACACTCAAGCAAGAACATCTGTCCAAATTGACAGACATGGGATTTGACACATATTTTCCCATTTATTAATTGGCACATTAAGTAGCATACAGGATATTCAAGCTCAGCAGTAATGAAATGTGTTATTTTGATATATATTGAGTGATAATGGGTAAGTCCCTGTAACTTTAGGAAAAAAAAAAAGACTTTAAATCAGTACAACATAATATATTTTGTTTCAAACTTGTTTAAAGCTGCACATAAATTTTCACACTTTCACACCAGAAAGATTTAAGACCAAAATGCCTTAGTTATGTATGCTTACAGAACAGCTGATCACAGAGTAGCCTTAAGTTAAGCTTTGAAGGAAAATTCAGCATTCCAGAAGAGCACATTTTACTCTTAAGGAATGCACACAAAGCTTTTAGGTTATGTTTTCTCTTTTCTTGGCACCCATACCCCCTGATGCCGTCATGCAGCCGCAGCAGGATTCAGGAAATGTGTAGATGAGGCACTTAGGGACACGGTTTGGCAGGCAGGGTGTTGAGGGCTTATGGTCAGGCTCGATGATCTTGAAGGTCTTTTCCAACCACAACAATTCTGTGATTTTGGCATCCAGGTGAGTCCTGGATGGTGCCCTCCATCAGCCCAGGTGCCTCAAGCACAGAAGAGAAGCCCTCCCAAGCAGGGAGGGAGGGATTTTGCCTGGGTGTAGCAGCCCAGAGACCAGGGAAGGTGCTCACTTAGACCCTTCCCACATTGCCTGCATGAAGGGAGCACCATCTAGCAGGAGTGCAGATGCAAAAACTCTTGATTGGGGTAATTTTAAGCATAAATTTTTACATTTCAGCTGCATCTGGACAGCATCGTTATCAGGCATCTCTCTTGGCAACCAGATCTGAGGAATTTGAATTTCCAAACAATCTGAACAATAGTAGCAGGAACAGCAGCATTACTATATTATCTTTTTTCCATGATAGTGTGTCAAAGAACTATTCTTCCATCTGTGATTTATTGGTACTTTTTATATAAGCTTTGAGATGCTATTCTTCTGCTTGAAAGCAATTGGCATAGAAAGTTATTTGAGCTCATTATCAGGAAAAATAAAACAACTGTGAAATTTCTTACACTACTGTTAGGTCAACAGCAAAAATATGTTTCAAGGCTCTAAATGAACTGTAGACACAGCAATAGTTGTCAAGCTTTAGTTCTAATACAACATTCTTAACATGTAAAATGAGTGCTGATTCAAATAAGTCAATACTTTTAATGCAGAAATCTAATAATTGCTGAAAATGAGGATAGACATGTGCCTGCTTAATACAAACTACATCAGTAAAAAAAAATGGCTCCTACGACCTATATTTTCTTAAAATGCTAAAATGTAGTGAATAAATGCAAAGATGACTCAGAAATAACCTGGCATTAAAGTATGAAGAAGGCAAGCTGGGGAGCAATGCTCCATCCAGCCATCTTGCATACTCCCTTCCGACTAGTTCTTCCCCCACGACATTCGCTGTGGTTGTTGGACACAGCACAGCATGGCCAGGGAGGTGGCACCACATGGACAGCCAGCAGGAAGCCTAAAACTCAAGTACTACACCATATCTTTTCTTCAGATATAGACAGGAAGAATAATCTCCCTCTTAGTTTTTATAGTGAATGGCCCTACTTCAGCTCTTTAAAAAGACTGCTGTACCACACAGTGAAAGTTCTGCAGAGACCCAAGCCTTGAAGACTTGCCCAGCAATACTCTAGCAATTCAGAGCTATTCACCACTATTATTTGAGTTGCAAAGTCTCTACAACCTGAATTCTGTGCAATTTAAACCTAAGTGTATAATTACATTTCTTTTAATCTCAGAATACCAATTTACTCTGTTGGTAAAAAATGAATGGCAAAAGAAAAAAAAAAGAACTAATAAATGCTTGTATTTCAAAAGGACTTAGATAACTCATATATTTTTCTCATACCCTTTCTTCTCAGACAATGAACAAGCCAAATCACTACAGTGACAAATTCACTTCATATATATTTGTATATAGAGTGGTGCCAGTAATCACTTTATAAATGTTTATTTCTATTTATCTGCTTCTAAAAATGGTTAGACAGTGGTTGTTTACTTGAGAAATAGACCTACTTTGCAGGTAGCTGAAACTGCACATAGATCCCTATTACATAACTGAGCGATGGATATTTGCTTTTGGTCTGCTCTTCCTCTGATTAAGGTGTTAGGTAAGATACAGAGATTTGTTATCTCAAAACGGTTTAATGTAGTTTCAAGAAGAGTGTAGCTGCAAAGTTATTTAGGAAAACATTTACGCAACAGAAAATGGCATTCATCTCGCAGGGATTTTCCCTGACTGATAGAACTCTGTCAAGAACATGAGATTTAAAATTTGCTGTTATTTCACCACAGTAGGCTCTAAATGTGTATCATGTGGCTTGTTGCTTTGGTTGATTCTTGAGACTTTTTAATACCCCCACACAACAGAGCACGATGCTAAGACCCCTCATCAGTAGTGAGCTCAAGGGGGTTCTACCTGCACGGCGAAACATCTTCCAAAGACACTGCCTCAGGCCTGGGAGTTATCTGCAGGAAACACACTCAGAGTTAACATATAACCTGACCTTTGGAGGCAGAGCTGCTCTTACCATGCACCTGCTCAGCACAGAGCTCTGCTTTTATGGCCAGCTGTGCAGCTTGACCAATAAAACCTGTAATCGCAGGCAGATCAGGAGCCGCTGATTGCAAGCTGTGAAATAATACTGTGGCTCTGAACGGTCTGTGCCCATTTTACGAGTATTGCTATTTATTCTGTGTGCCTTGAGAAGTTCAGGTATCATGTTGCAGTACTAATGTAAATGACACATCTCATTTTTAAAAACACAACCCAGTTTATGGAACAAAAAGCTAGAGACAAGTGGACAGGTTGATATTTGGAATCAGCAGTTTAACATTTTTTTTCTGATATTCAAGCCACTTCACCTATACAACTACCTTATTACTTTATGATACTGTTAATGTATTTAATATATTTGAAACACATATCCAGCCTCAGGAGTATTTTAATTGCTTCACAGAGGGGTCAATACCAAAGAACTATATACAAAACCTAGTAACTAATAATAGGATTCAAGAATTCTGGATTTGGTAAGTCCAGCCAAAAAAAAAAAAAAAAAGGAGCTCCTTCCTATGAAATTTCCCCTGCATATGTTTGCACCTATTATTACTCTCTCTACATACCAACAGTGCCTCACATGTATTTTATATCCTGCTTACTTGGAAATCGAATAACCATATGCGTAGTCAGAAAAACTAAGATGTCAATAAGGCAATTCTGCTACGGCTTTGGAAGCCCTCCTAGGATTCACGCTGAAATTCCATTTCATGCTTGGAACGTTCCCCGCAGGCGGCACTGTGAAACACGCAGATACCTCTCTCTGCTACAAGCCCTTGGCTGCCAGAAGAGCCTGGCACAGAAGCAACCGGCGCTGATGTGGTCGGCCCATCACAACCTCAGCGTGGACTCGGTTTGCCTTCCAGGTGTCTATTATTAAACGGTTGAGATTTTCCTGGGCACAAACAACCCGATCGCACTAGCACATGCAGAAGCAATGCCACCCATGTTATTCCCATGACTCCCCAGCTGGAGTCAATGTCGGTAAATCATAGAGACAGAATTAATAGCATGCGTGTTTGCAGGATCAGGATTTATGGCTAAGTGACCCCCTATCAATTATATAAATAAACATAAAAATATATAACCAGTTTTCAAGTGAGCTTACAGATGCAGATAATTTAGTGAATAGATAACATGCAAAATTATTCAATGTTTGAAAGAGGGAGAAAATAACCTATTTTTAGATTTATCTACCTCAGGATCTAAATATATAGTTTCAATTTAGCTAAACACATACCTAAGTGCATATACACATAGCTAATAAACATAGCTAAATGCTTAGCTTCAATTCTACTCAGAGAGTCAATAAAAGAAAATTCATACACAGAAAATCCAAAGAACACGAAAATATTACTATAGAACCACCACAAATAATAATGGCAGTATTATTATGCTGACACAATCACATGATGGTGCCCTGTGACATCATAATTATAGCACTATTGCTACAAAAAAAAAATCCTTATTAAAAAATTACCCAACAGTAGGACACCAGCAGCAGAGGGTTTTGATGTACATGAGACAAGTGCGGGTCGACAAAATATCTTGCTGAACATACTACACTGTTGCTGACTAAGAAAACATTTCTCTGATCCAAATTTACAGTTGCCAATTTGTTGCTTGTGCGATACACTGACCGCTCTAAATGTCTTCGGCTGGAAAAAATAAGGTAAGGCAGAAGTCACTCCAAGCTCCCCTTATGACAGTGAGAATCTTTTCACTAATATCAGTGGGCTCTGAATTAGGCCATGCTGGCATCTTTTTTTTTTTTTTTTTTGCACATAACTTAGGTAATTCAGTGAAATAAAACTATATTCTTATATGCTTCCAAATAACCTCCTCTCTCTCTCTCTCTCTCTCTCTCTCCAATAAGCCCAGAAAAGTAAACTTATTTCAGAGATAGTAATTCCCCCCCTGCAATTCTTAACACATACTGTGACACTCTCTAGTCTACTCCTAACATTAAAAAACCAACAAACAAACAAAGAACAAAATATCCACACATTTTAATTTCCTTATTCCTTAGCTTTGTAAAATACAAAACAAGGACACCACACTATTTTCTCTGTCATTCGTGTGTATTCTCTATTTAGGCTGAGAATTCTTTATGGAAAAAAACAACATTTTCTATTAAATATGTAGGCAGTGCTGCACAACAATGTAAAAGCAAATACGCACGACATCAGCCAGGTATTTTCACTAAAGTATGCTGTATACCTCCAACACAAGAGAAAAAAATGTAAGAAAAATGCATTGTCAAGGAAAATATGCATAGTTCTTAATGATACCTAATTCTGTATTACAGCTCTTTATAGTACCTAATTCTGTATTATCTCTTCTTTACATGAACATTGGATGTTCAAAGTCATAATTTATTTTTTTAAATTAAGATTGGGCTGCTGCAAAGTTAAAAAGAAATAGCAGCTTCTTGATTCAGTGAGAGATTAATTTCTTCCAGTTCATTATGGATTATTAACTTATTACTGTGAAAAGATGTGAAATATGCTGGTTCAAGTTACCAGCAGACATTTAGGCTGGAGGATTTTACCCTGTTTCCTCAAGGACCTTATTTCAGAGTTTTAGGTTCCAAAAGGGCAGGACATCCCACGTACTGGTTCACGATACACCTTCAAAACCCTGCAGGGCAGCACAGGGCTGACGTTCTTCCTAGAGAGCTGTATAATCAGCAATAGCACTGGGGCCACCAAAACACCCCATAAATCGCAGGTTAATATGCAGAAGAGAAGGAGCTGGTTCAGATGACAAACCCTGGGAAATGATGATTAGACATGTCCAGGCAAACGCAGTGTCTTCCCTGCGTGCGTAGACACATGCCAAGCTATTTACTCCTGACTGACCTCTAATGCTCCCATTCCTGCTGCTAGAGTTTCCAAGAACCTCACGGTTTTTAAACCATTTATCTATACCACATGGTGAATGGGCCAAGAAGTTACATTATTGCCTTTTAAAGAAAAAAGAAAAAAAAGAAGAAGAAGAAAAAAAAGAGATTAGCTATATTACTGACATGATGGAAGAATACAGAAATGAATCCAGGTCTCTCAAATTTCATACTTGCCTCCCCAGCCAGAGAAGCACATTTGTTAGATGACAGTCAGAAGCAATGTTGTGGTGTAATATGCAAGCACATGGGGAGTTGAATAGAATACAAACAGAGCTGTAGCAATAATAATAATAATCCCCAAGCAATACAGAATCTAGTCTGGTCTCCTTCAGACTAATTACAGATGTAACCTATGAATTAACTTGTGAGAAGTTTTCATTTTCTTCATTTGTTCATAACTCTCTCTATATATTATTCATTTCCACATATATTACACCCACATATACACTTGTGTATGCATGTGCACATGCACATGTAGATACAATCATTAGATATAAAAATACCAAAAAAAGTAATGCTAATGAAAAAAAAGGGCCAGGCATGCACTTAACACAAAACTGACATGGATTATTTATTTTCATTTTATTTCCTTCCAGAATAAAAGGGCCATTTTTGGTCTGGAAACCACTATTCATTGTAAAAGGTTTAAAGTTAGGCATGAAAGAGAGAACGTAGCACCTGGGAAGTTAAGGACCCTTGTGAAACATAACTTTGGGAATTTACAAACTCAAATAATCATTAAAGTACTTGGCATGATGACATAAAACAGATAACAAAAAATGTCAGTTTTCGTATTTCTAATACCTTATTTTAAAAAGTCCTTTATACATACTAATCTGTGTCTTTGGAAGAGTTCTCTGCTGGAAAGGACCTTCAATTTCCCTTTGAAAAAGAAAGAGAAAAGACTTGAAAGTAGGTATGATAATTTGAAGAGATTTGAGTATATTGTTTAAAGCTTTCAGGTCACCAGCATGTCAGGAGGCACTTGAATTCTCTTTATAAACTGTGGTCTGCATAAACTTTACTAAGCAACTTTTTTCTCCATTAGAAAAGGAAGATTTTCATAAGAAGAAAAAGACAAGAAGAAAGGAAAAAAAAGAGACAAACCACAGCAGTTCTGCTGCTTAGTGATCTGCAGTGATTGCGCTCTATCATCACACTATTGACACCACTATTTGTGTGATGTGCACATGAATGTCCAGCGTTAAACCATAAACAAGCATTCCCAGTTCACACTAGTAATATTTTTTCTAAGATATTTCAATCTGATATTTCTGATTTTCAGCTTGTAACTTAATTTTATTTCCTTAGTTTCCCAATGCTTTAAGATCAAAAAATGGTCTCAGTATGGGATAGGGAAAAAAAAAAGCCATATTTCCAACTCCAAGGTACTGCACATGGGGAACCAAGCAGAGGCCACATAAAAGCACATGGAGTTTATGTCTTGTGGTTAATGGCTCGTATCCAATCCACCCCAATGCTGTTTGAAACTCACTGCCATGACTGCTGATACCAAAGGAGTTGGTAGAGCTGGACTAGCTTGCAAGGATGAATTTTCCAAGATGTGAGGTTTTAGTTAGCATCTTTATTTCGAAGCACAAATAGAACAAGTTTTCCTTCCGTCCAACAATGTTATGTAATTTCTCTTTGTAATTTTACTTCTTGTAAGTTTACTAATTGTTATTTTACTAAATTTACTGAAGACATGGATTCTAGCACTAGTATTTATTAACAAAAAGGAGTGGAGCTGCTCTGCTGCTCTGCTCTGCTATCTTGCAAGACAGTCAATCCTCCAGCTTGCCTGCATCTCAGCTCTTTTGATCTCTGCTTCATCATGCACATCATTACCTGCCAAAGAGTAAGTAAGTGACAACGTTAAACAAAGAATATAATATTAACAACTCGATCAATAATTGGATGTCATTCCTCCTACAGTTCAATACTTGGCGCTAAGGAGAGCTCACAGGCAGCTCTTTAGGAAGATATGATTAAGGATCTTAAAATAAAGTAAATACGTATGCAAAGTGTGTTAAAATCCACACTTTCACTGGGACAGTCACTTAAATTATTGTATTGACTCTTCCAAAATTCATGGTTACTGACTACAGTTTGTTCTTTCTGATCAGCATTGGTTAAAACGCATTAAAAAAAACAGTTCAGCTCTCATATGTAAAGAAATTTACCTGTAGCTGGCTACAGCTAGCAGGTGGTTACCTTGCTGTAGCATTTACTCTATAGCCTTTTTGTGTGTACATAATCCTCAAGTTTCTCCTCTCTTTTTTTTTTTTTTTTGACCTCACCTATATAAAGAACAAAATACAAATTTATTACGGACTTCAGAAACTTATTAGAGACCACAGAAATTTATTACAGACTACAGAAATCTTCCAACTTTCTTCTTTTTTTTATCAGTCTCACAATTTTTATGTCGGTCTTCAGACAGAACAAATAACTTTCCTGGTAAACTGTGCTTACTTTGAATATAATTAGACATAAAATTATGATATTTTTTCTTGAATTGGAAAAAAATACTGTGACAACTTCTCCTATTTACTTTCTACCATCTTCAGCTTAGATTATCAGGTATAGTTACTAGGCATGGCAATGAAATCTGTCCTAAAAAGGTATCAGAGATTAGATTATTTTTAGTAATCTCAGGAAAAACAAACAAATGAGTGAGCAGCTGATATAGCACACACATCTACAAATCTTGTGCTTTGATGTAGAAACACACGGATACTGCAACTATTTGCTACCATCTCTATTCTAAATTTCAGCAGCTCTGAGCAGTTTTTGTCTGTCAAAGCCTAAATCTTGGCTGTGTTTGTATTTAAAAAAAAAAAAAAAAAAAAAAAAAAGGAACAGGACATCAATAAATCAGCAGTAGGAACTCGAATCAATACAAGTTTCTGAGGAGTTTGCATTGTATTTCTATGTGTCTTCCTTACACATGTAAGGAAGCTTTACTGCAATTGCCTACTGAGCTGCCAAAGAACTGGGAAAATATAGTGGAAAAACAGTGCCTAACAGTCATTCAAAGCTGCTAAACAAGAATAAGGTTAAATTAAAGTAGAGGTACTTCTGCTAGGAGAAGTCCCCAGAATCATTACAAATTTTGGTCTAAAGACCTCAGCCTTAACCTTGCTAGTCCCAGTTCGAGATCACTGCTTGTTTACCTACCAAAATCAACACATGACAGGGAATACAAAAGTCATCATACTCCTGGAAAAGCTGCAGGACTGCAACATTTGCATCCTCTCTGCATCCTGCATTACAGTGGGCCATCTGCTCTTAGGATCTCTTAAGCAGGTTGTAGCCCTGACCACAGCCTGGCCATTTTCTTGGAAAACCTCTTGAAACATCAATTTCCTACTTTCATCCCAGGAGATGTAAATGTTTCTACCTGCATTTCTGTATTCCTATTATCATAATTCTGTAAGACTTGTGTTTTTAATATCCCATCTCCTAAAAGCAATGGATAATGTCATGGCCAACGAGAGTGCTCCCGCACCCAGTTCAATACCTCTGAAAATATTTTGACCTAAGATCAAATTCTCTGTAACCTTTCTGGAGTGGTTTTGCAGACTGCATTTCCATTCTCCAGGTTAAGAGAAGTCATGGAAAGTCACCAGGACCTGGTGATCATCCTTCTCATGGACAACACGTTTCATCCACAAGTGCCAACAGCTTCCAGCTCTCCTTGGGCTCACAGCTCGCCGGGAACCACTGCCCCGATGGACACTTCTTTCTTCTCAACAGTGGTACTTCTAGCTCTGTACCAGTCCCAATACACCTCTATTCTGCAAAGTCTCATGTTTTCCCCCATTCTACACATAATAAGACTGTATTGTGGAATCTCTTCTTTCTCCTCCACAACAGCTGAAGCAGATAGGTCTCACAGAGCAGAAACCTTCTTTCTTCTTCCCTTCTCGAACATCCTGCACCTATTTGTGAGTTTCTGCCTCTCTGGCCCGTGACTGGCTGTCCCTCCTCTGGGGAAACTCCATTGCTTCGGAGTCCTTTTGGAGATACACGGACCCTGGACTGGGTTCACTAGTCTTCAGGCACTGTATTGTCCCAGTGTGAACGGGAAATACCAAGGATTAATTCCCTGATCCGACCCAAAGAGTCAGCACACTGATGCTGCCAGTCAGGAAGGTAAATCTGGCAGTTTATCAACCACAACAGCATCCAGCCACGTTACCTTTAAGCTCACGATGATTACTAGACATAGACAGCACAGCCTGTCTTCGTATTAATCTCTGTATTCAAGTGCCGTTATTACATTAAAGACCTTAATTGTACAGGACTAAATAGAGCAGTGGTAGGTGAAGCATAAAACCTTCTGCTTGCCAATTAAACCACAGACCTACAGTTAAAGGATTTCTCTAGAGTCAGAAAAATTTTAAGTGCTCTGCAAGTTAAAGGTAGTTTGATCTGGGGGTATTTTATCACTTTGAAAATACATATTAAAAAGTACACACTTCATTCAAGAGTAGATCTTTCCAAACAAATATTTCTGTATCAGTAAAGAAAGCAGGTGGAAGGCCAAACATGAAGAACATCTTTATCAGCAATGAAGAAACAACAGTCTTTCTACAACACAAGTTTAGAGAACCATAGAATCATAGAATCACAGAATGCTTAGGGTTGGAAGGGACCTCTAGAGGTCATCTAGTCCAACCCCCTGCACACGCAGGGTCACCTAGAGCACGTGGCACAGGACTGCGTCCAAGTGGGTTTGAAGATCTCCAGAGAAGGAGACTCCACAACCTCTCTGGGCAGCCTGTTCCAGTGCTCTGTCACCCTCACTGTTAAGAAATTTTTCCTTAAGTTCCTGTGGAACTTTTGGTGCTTCAGTTTGTGGCCATTTCCTCTAGTTCTGTCAGTGGCCACCACTGAAAAGAGGCCTGCACCATCCTCCTCACTGCCTCCCTTGAGGTACTTATATACACTGATTAGATCCCCTCTCAGCCTTCTCTTCTCCAGGCTGAACAGGCCCAGCTCCCTCAGCCTCTCCTCATAGGGCAGATGTTCCAGGCCCCTGATCATCCTTGTAGCCCTGCGCTGCACTCTCTCCAGCAGCTCCACATCCCTCTTGTACTGTGGAGCCCAGAACTGGACACAATACCCCAGATGCGGCCTCACCAGGGCTGAGTAGGGGGCAGGATCACCTCCCTCGACCTGCTGGAGACGCTCTTCTTAATGCACCCCAGGATCCCATTGGCCTTCTTGGCCACGAGGGCACACTGCTGCCTCATGGTCAACTTGTCACCCACCATGACACCCAGGTCCCTCTCTGCAGAGCTGCTCTCCAGAAGGTCGGTCCCCAGCCTGTACTGGTGTCTGGGGTTATTCCTCCCCAGGTGCAGAACCTTGCACTTGGCCTTGTTGAATTGCATGAGGTTTTTCACCGCCCAGTTGTCCAGTCTGTCCAGGTCCCTCTGGATGGCAGCGCAGCTCTCTGGGGTATCAGCTACTCCTCCTAGTTTGGTATCATCAGCAAACTTGCTGAGGGAGCACTCTGTGCCTTCATCCAGGTCACTGTTGAATAAATTGAACAGGACTGGACCAAGGACTGACCCCTGGGGGACCCCGCTAGCTACAGGCAAGCGTAACTAAGTTCTACTTTTTTTAAAAAAAAAAACACAGCTAGAAGATTAGATTTTCAAGGTTCTTCATCTAGAAAGTTTGAGGAAAAAGTAATTTTCAACATTTCAGTGTGAGTACTGAGGGAAAAAAAAAAAAAACAAAAAAGAAAGAAATGCCAACACTTCCAGTTATGCCAATTCCTTTTTTGCTAACATAACTGTATTACCAAAAAGAACAAACTTGCTGATTCTTCTGTTCATTGTTCCTATCCAAACTTTGCAAGAACATATTCAGTCCCTGTCAGGGCAACACTGCCCGTTCGAGGTGACCCTATATGTATAATGAGATCCCTCAAATGAGCAAACATTAATGCTAGACAAACACGTAACTCTGGCAAAATCTAGGAATTGCTGCCTTGCAACCTTTCTCACCTATTTGATGCAAAAAATGTCTTCACACAAAAGGCAAGACAGTTTGCACCTCGCAACAGGTTTGCAAGCTCTCCCGTTTCAGCAAGAACAACCCCGTAACACACTGATCACAGCATCTACCCTCACTCACAAGTAACCAAACGAATCCTTTTTGTAAGCTGTGCCCTGGCACTGCTGGAGATAAGCACCACACCATTTGTTCTGTACCTTCAAAGTTTTCACCTGCAGCCCCCACGCGTCTTTCCCAGGAGAATACCCGGTATCCTTGAACTTTGCACGGGCCTTTCACGCGCACGTGTGGAAGGACCGAGCACGCACACATCAGCGGCGACAGTTACCACCGCCAGGTCACTGCCTGCCGCAAGCCAGGTGCATCCTGCCTGGCATCAAGGATTTGTCACTCGTGCTCTACACAACGGCACCTTCAGCGACTGTTTGCTTTGACGGGCAAACAACCGTCGCTACCGGCTTAGCGATGAGTTCGCTTGCGCTGTTCACCTACAACCCTACGGGAGCGCGCCCCGTCCCTTCCAGAGGGTCGCTCCAGCGGCGCTGGGATCCCCGCGCTCACCACGACCCCGTCACCCGCTGCCGTTACGGCCGCTCAGCCCCGCCGCCCTCCCCGCGCCCGCGGCCGCGTCTCTCCGCAGCCCCCCGAACGCCCCGCACGAGGCGCCGGGACCCCGCGGCGACCGTTAACGGCTCCCGCCGGCGCCCCCCGCCCCTCGCGGCGGCCGGCGCGGCAGCTTCACCGTCGGTCACCGTCACGTCGGCGTCCTCCTCGCCGGGCTGCACCTCGAGCTGCAGCGCTCCGTGCGCGGCGCCGCCGAGCTGCAGCCCGGCGGGCAGCTCCTCCTCGCTCACCAGCAGCAGCCGCACGCTGTAGCGCAGCGCGGGCGCCATCGCCATGATCGCGCCCCGCCGCAGCCGCGCTGCGTCGCCCGCCGGCGCTGCTGCCGCCGCCGCCGAGGCGCCTCCCGGCGCGGGGCGGCACCGGCCCCGGCCCCGGCCCCGGCCCCCGCACCGCCCGCGGCCCCGCAGCGGCCCCTCGCGGCCGCGGCGCCCCCGGCCCGGGCGGCCGCGGGTAACGGCGCCGCGAGCGGGTTACGGGGCCGGGAGGGAGGGCGCGGAGCTGGCGGCGCGTAGGGGCTGGTGCTGCCCGCGCTGCGCTGGGTGCAGCCGGTGGCGAGGCCGGCGGGGGGATAAGCGGTTCAAACGTGGCCCCTCGCCGCGGGGGGACCCTCGCTGCTGACTGCCGTGGGGCTTGCGCCGCTGGGCGCTTGCTGCTCAACAGCACTGCGAGCTCTCACGGAAGCATCCCGGCTGGAAAAGAGCTTCCAGATCATCGAGTGCAACCGTAAGGCCTTCAACAGCCTGCTTGCTAAACCATGTCCCTAAGCGCCTCACCTACACGATTCTTAAACACTGCCACCCCCATGAGCACCAAGTGCCCCACAGAGCCAGCTGCCTGCTTACGACAGGGTTTTTATTGCTGTTTTTTTTCACTTCTGTTTCATTCTGCAGCCTCATTTCCTCTTTGGCATCATGTTCCACCTGTGAGAAGACCCTACAAACACCTGCAGGTAGGATGCACACATCCTTCATATGATGAATTGCACCAAAATTTGGCTGGAACTACTGTTCAAGGTTTTTTTTTTTTTTTTTTTTTTTTTTTTTTTTTTTTTTTACTACTACTTTTGTGTATAGAATGCAACGTTTTTGCCTCAAAATTGATTCATGTAAGTCACAGGAAAACAACCTCCACCCCAGTTTTGGGTTTCACTGGCTATCAATCAAAGCAGCAGTTTCAGTAAGTATGAAACTAATGCTGTGAACTAATTCTTTACTAATAGCAAAAAAATTCCAACCTTGTGAGTATCTACTGCCATGGCATGTATTTTACACCTAGAAACCCAACTAAGTTTAAGGTTTGTAATATATCACATGTGTTTACAACAACCATATTCAATATGGTCATTATTGAGCCTCTCCTCTAGAGCTGAAGCTGGACTAGGACAGATCCATCAGGGTCCACACTGGGCCTTGCCAGCTGCAACACTGCTCTGGTTGGACCCGGATTTTCCTTCTTTGCAAAACGGTTCTGCTTACAAAAACGCTTAGAAGAAACTCCCGGCAGCACCGCGCTGTCACCGAGGAGGTTTTCTGTTTTGTTTTGTGGGTAGAAACGCCATAGCGGTGTGGGTAATCCAGCTATTACGGAAGAATGCGTCCAGCGGGATTGAGCAAAATTTGGAATCAGCCCAGGAGCAGCAGCATCACCTGGGAGCCGCAACTGGCTGTGGCCTTCTGCAAGCGGAGCCAAAAGCGGATCAATGTTTTCTGCCTGCTATCATCAAGTGCCATTGCAGGCAATAGCTGCCTTCATGTTTCAAATGGCTTTTGTCACAGGCCTTGATAGGCAACAAAGCAGCAAACTGGTTAAAAGGCAGTAAATTGGGTAGCTGTAGTCCGCAAGATGTTTTGCAAAACGGTAGTGAAAGTTGTAGACAAGGCAATTTAAATACATTTAGAACCATTTGATACAGTGTGTACCTTAGTTGATATTATTAACATTATGCAGCAAATCACCTTGTTGAATAATAGACCAGCTCCATTTTGCAACCCTTCTTATTTTAGTGTCGTATAGCACCCAGTACTCCTGAATTTCTGGCGTGTTTCTGCCATGTTTCATGCCTCATGGTCTGTATTGTGCTTTGGGAGGTTGAACTAAACGTCTATAGTTAGATAATTAAGTCACCTTAATTAACAAAAACAGAGATTGAATTCTGCAGGCTGTTCCTGGTAACAGTGTAATACTGCAGCTGGCAGTGCTTTTGGACCTTTATTTGAAGTGAAATTCAAAGGAAAAATCAAGGACTGGTTCATTTCACATGATTTTGCTCAAGAATATCAGCTAAGAGCAGAATGCAGCTTTTCTACCTTTATTGTAGTTTGTGTGAAATAATCTCTCTTAATCTTGGTGCTCAATGGTCCTTTTTTAAAATATTTTTTTAGAACATGTTACCTGGAGGGTCTCCTCCAGTATGTGGTAACATCCTACATTTTTGATACAAAAAGCAGTGGAAGCAATGTTGATACTCAAATGAGTGAGTTTATCACAGTCTATATCTATTTGGAGCACAGAGGGCTATGTAACTGAGCTGACGCCTCAAGATAAGAGTTTCTTCTTCAATCTAAGACAGCCTCACTGTAATTTCTTTACTTCTGTGGCTGCTAAAATATATTTGCAGTCTTATTTAAAGGGATGAAACTTTTTTTTCTTTCAAAATCAATAGTATCACAATCCAAAACATCTGTCCATATAAAAACTGAAGCAATTCAAATATGTTTGTAACAAGAAAACAAATTTATTGATTTTAAAAGACAAGACACAATTTTGTTTTGAAAAACACAAGAAAGCTAGCCTGAGTTCAAGTCTGAAATATTCAGAAAAATCCTACTGTCTTTAGTATGTTCCAGTCATTTTTTTAAACAACACACTAAAAGTTAATATATATTTTTATAATTATAAAAGTTCCCCAGTTATTGTACAGTACACAATACAAATTGCCCACAAACTATTATTTAGCTCCTGCCAATTTTGAGAGGACATGATATACTAAAAGATTTAGCATTTCTCACAAAAATCACATCAGGAAATACGTATTTACAAAATCAAATACATTATACAAAAAACCATCACGTTATTCTGTAAAGATGTCTTCTTTAAATAATTAAAAAGTATATTCAACTGTAGTCCAAAAACTGGAAAAGAACATTACATTATCTCACACATACAATCTACAAAAAGTTGCTTACCTCATTTACATAATATATTCAGTCAACAGGAAAATAAAAGTTTGAATATTTCCTAGTGTTATCATGTTTCTGTGCTGCAGGACTGAATGATGTAATCTGCCACTTACTAAGTGAAATTTAAATGATGGCACTTAAACAAAATACAGTATAAAATAAATGCAACAAGGAAGTTCCATAGAAGGTAAGAAAGCCCTGAGTGATGATAAAATTACTGATTGGTAGCTCTAGAATTAACCTAATTAAAGTTTACCATCTCAGGCACAATTTTTCAAGTTTTTGAAAGGCACTCAAAGTTTCTTTAACAGCCTCATTGGTTATTAACTGTAAATCCAAATCGCGGTGAAGATGAGTGGAAATGGGCAACTGGCTTTGGTACAAAATGGTATTTTTCTGGCCTATTTTAAATTGTTTTACTGGGTTACTTTAAGATGGGTAATCAATATTTAAACAGTCACTTTAATATTGTATTGAAGGAAACTTTACTTGGGGCAAGCCTTTGAAACTCTGCGTAAAAAACCCTTGCTGATATCAGTGAGTCTAAAGGCATTGAACTGAGTTCCTGGTACATACCAGTCAAGGTATGGTTGTTCCTCCAAAGCGAAAATTCCTCCAACAAAGACATTTATCATTTCAGAGTAAAATTCATCCATTTTGCAGTACTCTTGTTAAGGTGTTCCCGCACTGAATCAAGAAGTAAAAATACAGAAAAAGCATCATCCTGATTCAGATTTAAGTGAGGCTCATTTGATGCTCAAAGTCTTGTTCTGGGCTGTCTTTTCTACAGTGAATTTCACCCTTAGTGATCAATCTACAAGAACAATTCTTACCAAATGTTTAACTACTCAGGGCTTCCAATCCCAGGATGTTGCTTTGTTTTGTTTGCAAAAGGAAAAGGAAAAAGAAATAGGAAGAAAACAAGGGAGTTAAAACGATCGTTTTCAAACTAAGGCATATTTTACTTCAAACAAACACTAGGCAGTCACTTTGTAAGTGGCTTTTACTATTTCTTAAGTTAAACTGGTAAATTAAACTCAGGTCTACTGGCACATAAAATCACTAGCAGCAATGATCAAGGCATGCAAACTCAGAAGCATTTACAGTAAATTATGAATAAAAAAAGTTGTTAAATTAAAACCCTTTGAGTATTGCATTTATGTTAGTTATTATGCATTAATTTGCATTGTTAACTGACTAAAAATGTTTACAACTTGCACTATACTACTGACATAATTTCACTAAACAACTTAAAATTAGACTTTTTTTTTGTCCTCAGCTAGGCTTAAGTAAGTGCAGCTGCACCTAAGTGTTTGCTGACTGACTGATACTGCAAGAAACCGGCAGGAAGTGTACAGTACTCTCACTTATGAAGATGGCATTTCTGTCTGTATTTTCAAATAATCTACTTGATTCTGCTCTTGTTCCCTTGTTCTTGGGAGCACTGTTTTGAGAACAAAGGACTTACTAACATGACAAAAGGCTGGTACAATTTTTAAGCTGCTTTTAAAATTCGGTAAGGGCCATGCAAACTGCACCCCTGTAGGTGTAGCTGAATAAAATACCTTCATTTTTTTTTTTTAGTCATTCTTGCAGTGACTGAGTGTTAAAAGTGATATGAATATAATTGTGTACATTTTGGACATGTTTATCAAAAAGACTGCAGAAAATTTCAATGCAAATATACGAAATATTCTGTAAAAATCATTCTTGTTCACTAAGCCTTTTTTTTGTTATTCCTAAGGATTCTTATTTTTAGTACTGCATATTGCAATACTAACCTACCTAAGGAGATTTTTCAAAATAGTCTAAATATATTTTCTAAACCTTCATCTTCTAAAGGCATCTTAAAGAAGACAACTTAATGCCTGTAGAAACACACATTTGATTTTCTTTATATATTTATGCACTTACGAAAAAAGGAGGTGAAGTACTGTTTTATATTAGACAGTACACATCAATGGCAGTGGGTATTTTGCCTAAATCTGTTGAGCCTCCTATGACAAAACCATTTCTGTATAGTATGCAAGTATTTAATTTAGAAATTAAAAAACACTCTCCACAATCCTATCAGCTATTTCAAAGTACTAATATTCAATGGACTAATTAAATTAGCTTAAAAGCTTTGCTCCCATTATGTTACTTACAATGCTCAAAGGGTTAATGCAAGGCATTACATTAAATTAATTTTCTAATACTAGAACTAAGCACTGTGTGTTTATGCTTCTATTCCAGTTTTTTTTGTTTGTCTTCAAATCACCAAACAAATCAGCAGAGATACTAGAATTCCATTCATAGATTTGTTTCAAACGATATACACAGAGAATGTCCTGTTAGAGACATGGGCCCAATTTTCAGAAATTTATCCTGTGTTCTCAAATGAATGTTTGTACTATGAAGCTACTGTCATATATAAGTACCAAAGATTATTTCTCTAATTAATACATCTATTTTTTTTTCCACCATTTTTGGGGGTGGGGTATAAGTGGTTACTTTAATTGTATACATCCACTCTGAATTACATCGCATTGCATTGCATCTGTAATAAAAAAGTTTGTCTAGACAGTGCAGATGTCACTTAGTGAGAAGAATAAAGATACCAGAGGAGGTCTCCTATGGAGAGCAAGATGAACAAAAGCAGTCTTTTAGTGATTTCAAAAATACCTCGTTTTAAATTAAATTTGTATATAGACTTACAAATTCCTGAATGACAGTACACCAGTACATTACCTGTTAAACTATTTTAAACTAAAGGCAGTAATGAATGCTGAAAATCATAATTTTAAAGTAAATAATTAAAATCTCTTTTCCAATTTTTACGGAACTTTTTCAAAAGAAGGTGCTTATAGCATGCTACAGTACAAGAGTTAAGACACAGAAATAATGATTAATTGAAACAAACTGTTTTAAAACTGGTTTATGAAGAGACAGATTAAAACATGCCAACATTTCTTTTTCATATAAAACTTTTGAAAATTGGGCCCTGTGCTTTGACAAGGTAGTTCAACAGCACCCATTCCCCCACACTGTTCACTGTGCCATTTGTGCTCATGGGGGAAGTGCTTCCAAAGAATTGCTTTGGATTCCACGTCACGGTCACACAAAACCCATAAGCCACGCGGCCCATCCCCGTGCCCTCCGGCGGATACGTGCCGGGCACGCTGCAGAGCGCGAGCGCGGGACGTCACAGCACAGCCACATGCTGCACTTCATGAAACCTGGACTGAGGTATTGTATCTCTGTAGCTTAGCCATTACTAATACCAGACTATTAACAATATCAAGAGTGTGCAAAACGTTTGGCGTCAGCGTGTTTGATTAAAGTTCCAGTAAATGTAAAAGCGAAACAGTAATCCCCCATAAACCTGTAAGTACACAAAGTAGCTTACAGTAACTTTTTTTTTCTAAAAAATCTGCTTAAAAAGTATGAGAAAATAGTGTTTAAATTTGTTCAAGAATAATCGATTGATAAGCATAGGATCACGAACAGTTTTCTGAACCTGGGATAGTTCCAATTTCTTTTGATAACTCTGCTTTTAGAAGCCATAAAATACATTCCAGCTTTAATATTGGAGTTGTTTCGTTTGTTTTGCACTTTGTGAACAGTGAACAACCGGGTGGGAGTGGGAAGCTGAATAATGAAAGATATTCAGGTCCCACCTCTTCTAGCAGTCTAGTTTTACGTATTACAATCCTCTTAGCAACAACAAATGCAACATTAAAACAAGAAAAGACAACAATACAACACTTAAGGTGTGTCAAACAAAAATTGAAGCCAACAATAATAACAAAAATCTAAGATAAAAAAAGTTGAAGATGAAAGTCATTGAATTATTTTATTTTACTTGTAAACATTTTATAATGCACAATGAAGGGGAGTAAGTATTTATCACAGCTTAGTTTTAGGATTTTTGGTGAAGGATGCAGATGTACTGATTTCTAAGCAAAAATCAGAACACACTGAGTGATATATGTGAGAACAAAATTACTATGAGAATCAGTGCATATATGAATTTATAAATAATGAATATAAACCTCATTTTCACTTTTTGCTGAGGCACAAACCATCTACTGACATCAGTTAGAATTATGTCTACACAGAATGAGCAGGATGGGCTGGCCTTCAAACTCTGCAAAGTAATTTGAAATTAATCTTGTGCACCAAAAATGATAGGATATTTTAGTTGATCTGTAGCTGTACTTGGAGCATATGCAACTCTAGCAACAAACTTGTTTGCTAAAAATACACTGTTCATTTCACATGCTCTTCACCCATTTGGTATATAAGACCTTTAAAGATTGTGTTATAGACATAACAGACAAAGCAAAATAAAAGAATCCCCATTTTTTTAATACAGTCTTCTCTATAAAGTTGTTTTTTGTGTGTTTTTGTGTTTTTTTGTGTGTTTTTTTTTCTTTTTTTTTGTGCTCTCCTTCGCTTTTTGGCTTTTTTTTTTGCTTATTTATTTCCACTACTTTTATGTAGCAAATACTTGTGTCTGCTTTAAGCATAATGAAATGTTCAATAAGAAAAATCTGAGTTGTTTAATGTCAATTAATACAGACTATGGAAACTGTCATTATGAGATTTAATCATTAAAATGTAATATCTGTTCGATACCTCACAAAATATACAAATTGAAAACATGCGCTGCATTATGTACCTGCTCATTTATTTCTTTTTACTTTTTAAAATTAAAACTAGACAAGGGTTTAGAAAATATATAGTCATGCTTGGGACTAGGGTCAATCTATTTTGACATTTGACGTTGCTATTAAAGCTAGTTTTGCTTTCCAAATTCCCAAGCAAATTTTATCTGTAATAAAGTGAAATCCAGCTAGAAACAAGAAAAAAATAGGTTTATTGTCATTCTAGGAGGGATATTAAAATCATTTGATAATAAAAAAATCCTTTTCTTTTGAAGACTATGTAACCTGTCCTTACTTCTTAGGGAATTTGAGAATGACAGGCACACCTTTTTGAATTAATTTAAGAGTTAAGAGTAACAAAAAGTACTAAGTCTTAGCTTCAGTTCTCTTTAAGGCACCATGTAATAGCCGAGGTACAATGATCCCTGATGTACATTCTTAAATGGCAATGGTCCATCTAGCCACCTATTCAAATTCTACACAATTGGGAATACGTATAAGTGAGGTGTGCCAGTTACACTGCCTTATCTAATTTTTGTAAAAATTTAAATCCACTTTAAGAACAAGGAAATATTTTTGAAAGGAAAATGATGCAGGTTGCTACATTCCTTGCATTCTATATATCATCTTTTATAAGAGCAGCAGACTGAACCACTAGTAGGAAAAGACCTGGAATAGAAGAAAGTCATCCTAAGGGAATGTATTCTTTTATATCCAGTTCAGCATTAAGTAGCACGTACACTTAAAACTAATAATAATAATAAAGTCACTTATATTTCAGCTTCAGTTTCTAACAACTCTATTACCACTCAACAGCCAACAGCACCTGTTCAGTGGTCCCAAATACAGAATCAGTAGTCTTCCAAACAGATGAACTGGTTTGCAAATAGCATCTGGAACAATTGATTTTAAAGGAAGGTTGCATTGTTTGATGATCAGATGATTAGGTACGTTCATTACGTACACATTACCACATTCTGTTACAGTTTTGCCATTTAAACTCGCTTCTTTCTCAGAGAAAGAAAACGATAGATTTCCCCAACACTCCATCATTATTACAAAAATTCCCCTTGAACACTCACAATATTATCAAAATAGTGTCTTCTAGTTCTGTCCATTGAAAAGCACCTTTTTTAACAGATTTGATACATCTGCTGTCAAATAAGTATGCCTCCAGTGTAAATCAAAGAAAACATTTTTCATATATCACAGAAGTGCATCTAAAAACCTATGTATATGAAATCATCATAACTAATAATTAGCTTTTTTTAAAAACTATGAAAAAATTAAATTATAATAAGAGGACAAAAACATCAACATTAAGCATTGCAAAAATCTTCCTTGACATTTTAAACTAAGAAAAGTCTTCATATTGAATGGCCAAGGTTAATGATTTTACAAAAAAAAAAGAAAAATTTAAAAAAATTAAAAAAAAAAAACTATCTGGCAAAATACGAACACCCATTTCATTTCACAACTCCAACAAAATTAAGTTTAGTACAGCAAAAACTCAACAACAGCTGATCTTCAGCCTTACTATTTTTTTTTCTTTTCTCATTTTAAGCCTCAATGGCTAATGGGGGGAAAGGGTCAGGAAGCCTCCGTATTAGACCGCAGTATACGTGTTTCCAGTCGCGCTGCATTGCCTGATAGTCTGGGTACTCGTGACAATGTGCTCACTATGCAGCGGGTTCAGGAGGTTCTGCTGTACTCCACTCTCAAGTACTGGCTGCATGCAGTCCACCTGAAACGCCTGGTTTAGCTCGGTTTTCTCCCTCTTGGCTTGCGGCTCTCCGTTTTCGTCCAGCTCTTCATCTATTTCGCTTTCAACTTCACTGCCCTCATCTGCACAAACAAACCACCATGAAACTAGCACAAAGGCAAAAAAAAAAAAATCTAATGCCAGGGCCTTTACTTTGCAAATAAACAGAGATATAAACAAATAGTGTAACAAATTCATTCATCTTTGATCTCAGCAGTTACATGCAGTTGATGATAACATACTGAAGAAGCAACTGCAATATCAAATATAAGTCTAACTACCTTAGGGTCAGACTTGCAAAACACTTCTCGTCTCCCAGACTCTCGTCTCATGACTCTCCCAGTCATTATTATATGCTGCATGTCATATATAGCATGTAATGCCCATATTAATACATCCACCTAAAATAAACATGCATTTTATATCATGTGATATATACTCTATATAAATACTGCTTTCCTGTATTTCAAAACATAAAGACTTACTTTGCTCAGAAATGTATTAGTTCTACACAGAATCATACTTTGAAGAAATTAAAATGCATACCTTTATCCATATTTCCAGGGGACACAGCATTTAAATCACCAAACTGAAAAATAAACAATAAAAAATGTTTGCACAGTCTTATGCAAATGTGAAAGAGCAAGTGTGTGCTCCAGTGACTTGAGTGACTATGTAACTGCCGTGTGACAAAAAAATTTACATAAATATGAACAAAATTGCAAAGATACATGTCTACATTTATTACTAAACATCAGCTTAGCTTCTCCTATACTCTCTTACCTCTCCCATAACTGCAATGGGTGTCTCCCCAGTTGCCTGCGCAACGCGGTGTTCGACTAAGTAAAACATGTATTCGTCGTAGAGCAAGCGGATCAGATGAAAAGAGCCAAAGCTGGCAGCACTGCGCAAGGTTAAATCTCGGATCACCATGGAGCTATTTAGAAACAGAAAAATATACATATTTCTGAATTAAGTATCTGTAATTTAAACACATGCCCATATGGAAAATACCCCTCAAATGCAATATTCTTAAAGGCATTTACCCAGAAAGATAAGATTTATAGTGTCTTCAGAAAGAAATGTCCAAGACAGGGAATTATTAGCTTCTCCATTTCCCTGAAGGAAGTGTAGGACCCCATATTACATAAGTAATGATCAGTTTTCAAAAAACATTTTAAGATATGCAGAACTACAAATACCTGAGCATGTGTAAAATTCTGTCTTTTGGAGTAAACTATTAAAACTTTTCAAAATCATGTTAAAATTATATGATTTAAAATAATGTTGAAAACCATAGCATATATTGTGCCCACATAATCAATACAAAGCTTTTAATTCTCACAATTATTAAACTTCCAAAACTTAAAATTGCAAAAAACAAGTTCATGTTATATTGACAAACACAAATTGCAGATGGAAAAATAAATATGATAGCTTTAAAAAGCAGCTGATACAGCCTATCATTTTGAAAGAATAACTGTTTCAGAAAGAAGTTATGATGGCGTGCATGTCTTTTTTTTAATATATTAAAAAAAGTTTTGTTTTCCTTCCCTAACATAGTGTTTTAATAAATAATATTAAGCTAGCGGCTTAACTATCATATATGATCAAGCAAAGATGTGTTTCTAACTTAGGGCCAAATTCCACCCTCGCTGCATTTAAACATGTCTTTTAAAATAATATACAAAGATCAATTAATTTCCCGTTCAGTTGTAAGTCGTCCTGAGGGCTTTTTGGTTTGTTTTTGTTTTGTTTCATTTTGAAAAACAGCTTTTCTTATTTAGCCACTACCTGATATTAAATATGTCAACTTTACTGCAATGAAACAGTTCTGCAAATAATAGAATAGTAAAAGCATTACAGAAATCGATTAAACACTACCTGTAGAAAGACCATTTTAACAGAAATTGCCGAGCTGCTTTAGGAAAGCTTGGTCTTCCTTCATATGGTTTCAATGCTTGCATCATGACATTATCAAGCCAGGCAGCCCACTGCTCCAGAGTGCTCTGCTGCTGAAGAGTCATCTTGAAATCTGTCTCCAGTCTCTGAACCATGTTGTCATCACACTGGCACACCCAGGAAGCCTGCTCCTGTTAAAAACATGGAATTCTTCAATGAGAAATATGTAATTCATTCTTAAAGATTGTGATAATGACCTACGATAACAGTTTTCTGTATTTCTTTCCAAAAATAATAATTACAAAATTGTTTAACTTTTCTCATTCATAATTTTTCCACTAAAATATTCAGGAATTTTCAGAATTTCCTGGGAAACTAGGCATAACAGCATGCAGAAAGGACAGTCAAACAGGGGTAATAGAATAATAAAAGAGGGAGCAACATTTCAAATGCAAGATTACGTTTGCTCAGAAAAAGTTAAGTCCAAAGACAATTTCTAATCTATATTTGATCATCAAACTACAACAGAAGTCTTTATATGTAAACAACAGTTTCTGTTTTCTGCCAAGAGGCAGTAATAGGTTACGCGTTGCTTAACGTACAACAAAAACTGCCCCAAACCATACAGTAATAAGCAATTTAGTTGGTGTTACCAAGTACAGCTAACAGATACTTCTGAACACTAACTCTTGAAATTTAGAGAAAGCAAATGGAGACCTACTGTGGGCCATGTCCATAAAATATCGCTATGACTTGCCAGGCTAATACCTGAACATTAATGAACTCTTTATCCTTTTTTAACATATTGCAACACTCTGTAACTACATCTTGGCCAACTTCTCAGCCTTTAACAGTGAACATATGGTTACATAACTGTCCGTGTTATAACTCATTCAAAATCATATGTGAAAAGCAAAGTGATAAAAATTGCTGCTTTGGTAAAAATTACCAAATTTTTGTTCAGGTAAAATAAGTTTAAAAAATAGCTCTCAAGAAAAGAGACAGAGATTTACCAAGTGGTTGGAGACCATCTACTCCAACTCCCCTGCGCGAGCTGTGTCACCTCAATCACATTGCAGAGGATCATGTCCACGTGGGCTCTGACACGTCCAGGGACTCCACATCCTCTTTGGGCAACCTGTACCAGTGCCCTGTCACCCCCACAGTTCAGAGGTTATCCTCATGTTAAGGCAGAACCCCTATGTTTCTGTCTGTACCTGTTGCCTCTCATCCTATTGATGTCACTGAAACCTGTCCTCTCAACTTCCTCCCTTTAGATGCTTGTGTCCCCTGGTAAGACCCTCCTCTCAGTCCTCTCTGCTCAGGCTGAGCAGCCCCAGCGCTCTCAGCCTCTCCTCACAGCAGAGCTGCTCCAGGGCCCTCCCCAGCTTCGCAGCCCTGCGCTGGCCTCTCTCCAGTAGCTCCGTGTCCCTCTTGTCCTGGGGAGCCCAGGGCACGCGCAGGACTCCAGACGTGGCCTCCCCAGGCTGAGCAGAGGGTCAGGGCCACCTCCCTCCCCCCGCTGGCCGCCCTCTTCCTCCTGCAGCCCAGGACACCACTGGCCTGGTGGCCACAAGGGCCCCTTGCTGCCTCCTGCTGGGTCTGTTGTCCCACAGGAGCCCCAGGGCCTCCTCTGCAGAGCTGCTCTCCAGCAGGTCACCCCAGTGTGTGCTGGTGATATGCAGTACAGTGATCTAGAACATTTCAATTTGATGAGTAAAAATTAAGAGAAAAATTACTCAAAGGAGGCAAAAAACCCATGGAAAACCTATTTTAAGCCCAATAAAAATACCAACTTACATTCTATAGCAAACCTGGAAACCAGTTCTGATCTACTGTTTAGAATCTACTGAACATAAGAAACCGATGTTACTGATGTACGTAAATAAGCAAAACATTCTAGGTCTTGATAGAATAATGACACACAACAATAAAGTTCAAAATTAACTTAAAGATTAAGTCTTAAAAAAGGCACTTAAAAAAAAAAAGGCAGCCATTTAAAGCTATATTTTACCTGGACATTGGCAAAATCAACACGGTTGAGATCATTGAGCATCTGGTTGATCTGGGAAGTGTTTTGAAGCACAGCACGAGCTGCCTGAGCCAGGTGATTGAGGGATGTGTATCTTCGCAGAGTCTGGGCAAAGGCACTTACAGCGGCAACCTGTGAAGAAATCCATTTCTCTTTAAATATTGTATGTAGATTGATTTGCCTTTGATTCTTTAGTTTCTTTTTAATGTTCTATGCAACTAATCCCCCATATGTGCATTATGTCTATATAGTAGAGGAAATAAGATTTTCTTTTTTTTTTGTTTGTTTGTTTGAGAGAGACTGTTTCTTATATTGTTATTTGCACTGAATTCACCCTAGACATTTAGCATGGAAATTAAAATGCTACTGCTTTTAGATCTGCTTAGATGTCCACTCAGAATGTTTCTGCAAAAAGAATACTTCAAAGTTTTATTTACCTTGGTTTGTATCATCCTCTGTGGAATATTGTTCATGGCATTTGAAAGCCAACCTTCAAGGCTTTTTGCAAAATTGCGAATGGCTTGGGTCAAGGCACCTGTAAATTAAAGAATAAAAGAAGAATGAAAAGCCCACCCTAAATCGCTTGTCTCCTCAGTACTTACGTATTCCACACTGAGATTTGGTGTATCTACATGTCTTCCAGTCTAGGTTTAAAATACTTTATTCAGCTTTAGATTATGCAATAATGATTTTACTTTGAATTTAAGGAGCAGAACTGACTTCCTGATTATCTTGCAAGAACTGTATCATCAGCAGTAAATATTGTTTAGGGCATTTCTGTAGAAGAATTTTAGTAACTGCAGTAGTTGTTTCCACTCCATAGAAAATTTAAATCATAGTATTCAGCCTTCTATTTCTTCTTAGTACTTCTTTTAAAAAATAAATCCGTGTAGTTTTCACAAGAAAGCCAAAGTAGCCCAAAGGATGGCCAGCATGCTGCTTATTCCAGTCTTAGAGAACAAAATGCAATGTGTGATGCTTAAGCAGAATATAAGATTTTGTTTCACTAACAGGAAGTGGGATTGCCATGAAATCTGAGGGTTTTCTTCTTCAATACAGCAGCCACAGAACTGTTATGTAAACTACCCTTGTGCATTTAGCACTTAACTGTTCATTCAAGCACATTGTTTTTCTACCTATAGAACAAGAAAACATAAGTGCAAGAAATGATGTAAATAATAATACATGCATGATATTTAGTTATTTAAGAAAAAATATTACTGCTGTTTCAATTTCTAATTCATTTGCTACTCTTTTTACCCAACTATGTATTACAAACCATTTCCATCACTGTAACGCTAATCGATTTTCAAAATAGTTCTGAAATAAAGAAGCTGATTGACACAAAAAGATGATTAACTAGGAAGAAAAGGCAGCAAAAGAAAGGAATTCTAACTCAGGAGAAGTATGTGTCATTATTACTTCCTTGTTATTCTGCTTGTATAAGATGACCATGAATTTCTAGGGGGGCTTCCCATTAAATACTGAATTTTCTCATACTTCAACCTTAAGTATGCATCTAGCCATTACCAAAAGCCTAGGCATCTCTTCCAAACACTCTTCAAGATTACCTGCACACCATGATAACAATAATAGAAAACTAAACTTTTTGAAAGAATCACATGTTTTGCTGCCCACGTAAGTTCTGATACTCCCTAAAATGTTACTAGACATGAAGTAAAAAGGTTTGATTTGAAAAAGCACCCAATAAGTGTGAGCTCTTAGGTAAAAATGCTCTGAAATGTAATTTTCTAAAAACAATATTTTACAATCTTTCCCATACTTCAAATTGTTTTCCTGGGGTAACACAATGTGGACACACATTAGGTACAAATTCTCTGCCTAGAGTAGTAATTCTAGACAACTTAATTGCTGTCCATTCTGTCACTTGTGAAAAGAAAAGAAGGCCATTTTAAAGCAGAAAGATCTATTGCCATTCTAATATTTGGCCTGTTCCTAGATTACTGTTAAATAAGAATCAATTTTATTCCTGACTTACTTTGACAGCATTATTTTTTAAGAAAAGGAATTTGGATTTCTTTTTTTTTTTACACAGAAATGTTACATTTATTCTGTGGACGCTGAACATGTCAGCTGCCAAATTTAAATCAATGATTAACAATAAAACTATAAAAGCTTTTTCTCAATTTCCATTTCTTTTACATTCTGGTAATTATGTTGCATTTAAAATGCAACTGAGTGCACAGGAGCATTTTTGCAAAAAAAACTATTGAAAACATGAACAAGAAAAAATAAAAAGCTTAAAAAATAGGATACAGTACTTACTTCATGTACTGTCCTGATTAACATTTTTCTCTATGTTGAGTAACTGCTGTTATATGTTTCCATGTCCAGGTAAAAAAATAAAAAAGTCTTTGATGGAGCATTTACAGTCACCACCTGTCTATACAGTTCAAGTTTACCTCTAAACTAACACTGTTCCAAAGAGGACAATGAATTTCTCTAGTTCACCCAGTTCAACTCTTGACGTGGTCAACCATCAAACACAACTGTAAACCTTCCTTTTTGGCTTCTTGTAATGGGTTGAGATATCCTAATTCAAAAGGAGGAGTTAAAATACTACTAATGTTCTAAATATTTATCAGGAAAGAGAGCAAATTTGTCTGTAATATCATTTTATTGATTGATAAGATGGTAAAGAAAGCCAGCTGGCCAGAAATCAAGCTGGATTAAAAAAAAAAAGAAAAGAAAAGAAAAAAAAACAGGCTTGTGGCTGAGCCTAAAAAGAAGCAAGTATTTTAACTGTCTTCAAAAGATAGAAGGAGCTGTAAGCAGAATAGCCTTGTGATGTTCACATAGAAGAAGTCTGTGGAGAAGAATTTGTGCTTTTTTCCATCAAGAAGTGTGAAAATCTTCCCCAAGAACATTATCAAACACAATATGTATTAATTATTCCAATATGACTTGTAATTTTGCTTTTTCATTGGATAGAAAAGTAAATAATGAAATATAAAAGTAATTCCAAATTAATGTATAAACGTTTCACCGATAAGGTAAGATCAGTAAAATTTTTCAACAAGTCAGTATTTGCAAATACTCTTTGAACTTCTTATGACGGATGGAGGTGAGCAAAAAATATGTTCACAATATGAAAAAAGAGCATGACTACAGGAGGTCCTAACTTTTAAAAATATTAATTCAATTTTATAATATGACTGTTAGTTTCATGGAGAAATGCTTTATAAAGGAATTCAACCTCCCTTATGTAAACTCATTTCCAAAACCGGCCACAAGAATACATTGTTTAACCAATGAAGAATTCTAATAAAATCAACATTGAAAAGTAAGTTGTACTCTTGGTTAATGGTTGAACAGCCATAGTAAGAGTCAGTTGCTGTCTCTTTCTTGGATAACATATATTAAAAAGAACGGTAAATCAAATTAATAAGTTGGACTAACAATGTTTGAGTTATTCCTACATTGGTTTAATAGGTCCTGATTTCAACAGCCGTTACTAAGCAGCAAAAGATTACACACTTTTTCTGACATAACAGAGATTACTATATAATGTTTAAAATAAAAAGCACTGAAGTTAATGGAAAGACTGGCTGGCATCCACACGCTTTGGCTCAGAACCCTAGTGTGTTTATGAGATATTCTAGACGCAGTGTAAAAGGAGCATAATTTTATCTTAAAAATGATGAAAACATGCAAGGCCTTTTGTAGACAGAAAGCACCTTTCATAAGAAAATATCCTGATAACCAATTAAGGTCTTACAATCAAATGCAATCAAATTCTTCCTTCTTTTTTTTTCTTTTTTCCTTGCTCTGTTTCTTTTTGCCTTAAAAAACAAGGCATATGTTTCTTTTTTTTCTATAAAATGCAAGGCATATGTCAACTCTCAGTACATCTTCCTACTCAATAGAATTAAGAAGAGATGATGCATAAACACTTCCACATTCTTCAAAATCATCCTTAAGACTTTCCTGAAAGGTCCAAGTCCACCACCACTACATACAAAATCACACAAACTTACAAAATACTTTCTTTGTTCAACTTACTAGGAATAGGTCTAAGGACGTCAGGAATGAGAATCTCCACCAAAGCCTGGTACATCACATGGTCACAGTTACACATCCACTTCAGAATAGATTCATTTTTGCACAGAGTAATCAGCTTTGATTTTGGAAGTCGACTTTCTATTTCACTCAGATTGCTGGTGTGAACAAATGAAGCAAATCAGTAAATAAAAATACATTTATATTCAGATAAAAATATAATAATAGGCATTGAGGATTATTATTTAATTAAACAGATGTCTCAATCACATTAAATAGAATTTCTTTACACCTTGTAACATGAAACTGTATTAAGGGAAAAGCTTCAATGTTTCTTCTACAGCCCATCCAGGAGAAGAAGAAAGAAGAATCATTTTCACAGAATCATAGAATCACAGAATCCTTAAGGTTGGAAGGGACCTCTAGAGATCATCTAGTCCAACCCCCCTGCACATGCAGGGTCACCTAGAGCACGTGGCACAGGACTGCGTCCAAGCAGGTTTGGAAGATCTCCAGAGAAGGAGACTCCACAACCTCTCTGGGCAGCCTGTTCCAGGGCTCTGTCACCCTCACTGTTAAAAAATTTTTCCTTAAGTTCTTGTGGAACTTTTGATGCTTTAGTTTCTGGCCATTTTTATTTTTTCACTTCAAAGAACTCTGCAGAATACTGTGCTACAATACTTTGACTTCAGTTGTCCCAAGAAAAGAAGAAATGGAAGACATATTCATTTCAAAAATGTAGTTAGACACCCACAAGGTACTTTACTGCATTACCACACAAGGTTATTTTTTCTAGTTAAGTGAAGCATATGAAAGAAATTACAATTTCCTTTTATTTGATATCTCTTCTATTACCATGATCAGCCCTGAACGCAGAGAAATGTTTACTGACCTTGGTTCAGTAATCGTAGTGCCATCAGTTGGAGTTGAGGGAGAATAGCGCCAGAAAGTTTGCCACAATTTTTCTATCAGGCTGAACTGAAGATTTACTACCACATCCAATATTGCCTGAAAAATAAAAAGCAAGCACAGATAGTCTTCTGCCCAGTTACTCCCAACTCCAAATTGAACTATAGCTGTAGCTATTTTTCTTCTTCATGATTTAGCAGAACAAAGGCAATCTACATTTCTGAAGTGAATAAGCATTTAAATAGCCTTGCTGTTAGTTACAACTATCCAGAAATATAAATTACACTCTAATAAGGCCTAGTGCAAATGCACATAAGTCCTCAGAAAAGAACACCTACATAAATTTATTAAGTGAATTCACCCAAACAAAACATTTACCAATATTGCCAACATAAAGAAAACCTGCCATTTGATTTATTAAGATACTTCAGAACAGATTTGAATGCATGTTTAAAAATATTCTAAAAGATAGGCTATTTAATATGAAATGTGACTTAAGCATCTTAATCTGTTTCCTAAAGAGAAGAAAAAATATTTTTTACTGCTTTTAATGTAAATAAAGAAATGATAATCTGTCATGCATTTTCTATTAAGAAACCAAATATCTGCACATATGGTCTGCAATCTATTTTCTCTGATGTCCTGAAAATATATACATTTCACTCTCCTATGTGTTACATATTGTTTTCTTGTCCTGTAAAGAAAGACTCCAGAAAAAAAAAATGATTTGCTCATGTCATTGCAATGAAATACGCGAAGTATTTCAGGAGAAGAAAATGTAATTAATGTGCCTGCACTATGCTTTGTATTACTCTTTTGTAAGTAAAGATCGCCACTAGAAGTGATGAATTTTCAATGTAGGAAGTACCTCACAGTGCTCTCGATACAGACTCTGCAGAGATTTTATGTCCTCAAAGGTAGTACCATCTGGCAAAGAAGATATTTCAACTTCTCCAAACTCTGGAAGTACTCGAGATGCATCTGTTTCCATGACAACATTAAGGAAAAAAAACTATTTTGAATGGTGCCAAGTACAGTTTAAATTAGAAAATATTCAAGAGCAACACAAAGAAATTAATTACAAAAGGTCGTAATGTTAAAAAAATACTCTTATACATGTTACATTTAAAAACTGTACAAATCAGCCAGTACTTTTCAAGCAAAAGCTGATATGAAATTACTCTTGACAGGTTATGAAGGATGTCATATATAGGCACACATACACACATATATATTACATCTGTATAGAAAAATGCAAAATGCAAAAATTTTCAGAATATTACAGGATGAAGCCAAATAGTTACGTTGATATGTAAAAGATTAACATAATTTAATGGTTTTTGTTTTGGTAAGCTGAAGAATTTATATGTAGTTACTTATGATAGAGTTTAGTAGGCTCAACAATATATTTTTATTTGAAATTTCCTTTCAACTTTGGCTTGCAACTGAAGCCAATGTGTGCTTTTAGTATTTGTCACAAATGTTTCCAAGAGACAGGCTGGTTTGAAGGAAAAATGCATCCAGAGCTGGAAGGGAGGTGGGCACATGCAAAGGAAGATTCAAAACATGTTAATTCTACCCCCTTTGTTCCCTGTGATTTCAATAATAATTGAATTAGGACAAAGGATCTTGTAAATGTCAAAATACAAACTCAAAAAAAAGAAAGCCTATAGCAATGGGCTTACTATTGCAGTAACAGCCAGTCAGCCTTTTTACATAAACAAGTTGCTAATTACTATTTGTTTCCACTATTCAGAATTTTAAATGCAGAGCTAGATCTGTGAATGTATATCTGGAACGTTTTAAACATGAACCTTGGAGCTCTCGTTTTAACTATTTGGTTCTTCCAGTTTCCAACACATTAAAAATAGACCACTTGCCGGCAGGTTGCAACTGCAATGCGTAAAGAAACCCAACACTTTATTTTTATTTTAAAAACATAGAAATGCTGTAGTGAATGTGTTGGAAACCCATTAGCAATTAGCAGAATTTTGCATGGCAACTTCATTGCAATCTATCTAGTATTACATGTAGCTTATAAATATATTTGCATCTTTTTGCTCTTATATGATAAGCACTATATATTTTACAATACGGAATATGTAGTTTAACCACCTTTTTGTTCTGTTATTAACAAAAATTTTTAAAAGGTCTTGATGACTTCAGAAATAATTATTGTACCTATGTGACTTAATACTCGTGATGATAATGATAATTTTTATTTTTACAGCTGTTTAAAACAGACTTTCATACCTAAAAATTGTTGATGGTGTTGACTTTGGGCAATTACAGTTTGTTCAACAGATGTGCCTGTCTGTTGACCACTTCCTGTGAAGCCATCTGCAACTCCATCCACTTTCTGCATAGGCTTATACCTAGAAAAATACCAAACATGGAATTAGCACTTCTGTTCATTTCTTCATAAAAGACGTAATTGATGTTATGTCTAATTCCTGAACCCTGAAATAAAGTTTTCCCACTTCATGTAGAGGAAAAATAATAGAATAATTTACTTTTTTTTTCATGTAAGAAGAAACAGTGTGACTATGAAAGGCTAAAACATTACTAATGCATTGCAGAACTCATAAGGTGGTATTAAAGAACCAGTAGAACTTCTTGTGCAAATTAGCTTAGAAAGAGCATATCTCTAAAAACAGCTGATTTACATCAAGAAGAACCACACCTTTCCCTTTCTAGTGACCTGTCTTCCCAAGAATTAAGTAATTGAAAAATATGCGTTCATTAACTTAACCATTATCTGAAGACAAGATGCTTGAAGGAAATTTGAAATGCAAGAAACAACTCTCAAAAGGTTAGGAGGCCTGAGAAAGTGACTCAGAGTTCTAAAATCTTCATTAGTCATGTCTCAAAACTTTTATAAATGATAAAGGTATAAACTTTTATAAAAGACAATGATTTCTGTGATATAAATGTTTTTTTTGTGGGCAAGTGTTCTAAGAAATCAATCTGACAGATTCAAGTTCCTGCCTGTCGAATGCAAGTGAGAATTAACCCTCTCCCAGATTTTAATGACAATGTCTAGTTGCCACTACAATTCCTATTCAATATCCTGGGTATTCCTGACATGCATTTAAAGATACAATAACATAATATATACAAAAAGTACACTTTTCAATAGAAGGACTCTTGGACTGATTAATTTGAAATTTTATAACGTTAGGAATGTTAATGCTTGGGAAGAAAGAAAATACCTATGAAAATCTCTAGGACATTTATGTGAAGATATCGCTTTTTGTAACAACATAGTGAAAATCCTATGTCGGATGAAGTTAATCCTCAGTAAGAATTTTGCTTTAAAAAGACTTTAATAAGAGTAAAATTTCATCTCTGGGAAATCAGTAGCCCTTACTACAATTTCCTAAGTGGTAAAATTTAGCTTTTATAGAATTGTCCAGCCTTTTTGTTTCATTATTTTGCCTTCTACCAACATAAAATCTATTCCATTTTCACTTTTTATCTAAAACTATTGTCATTAATTACTGAGAAACTAGTCACTGAAAATAATAATTGACCTTACAAAAATATTATAACTTTCAAAAGATACTTCACTCAAAGGTATTGCTTGATTTTTATATAGCTTCATATTAACACAGTAATAGTTTCTAAAGTTTTAATTGATGAGCAATATTTTCTGAATTTGTGAAAAGCTTCGATATCCAGCAATACAAAAGCACTGATATCCAAATATGGAATAAGGTAATTCAGAAATGATGCAGAATGATATGGTTCCCTGGCTACCCACTTAGTTTAGAATACAACTTCATTGACTCCCATAGTCTACTTGAGACATAATTAACAAACAGAAAATTTCTCTCTCACTGCAGAACAGATTAAGAACTTCCAATTAAAATTCATGAAAAGTAAATACTCCATATTCATTAATAAGATAAAGCAGAAAAAAGAATGATAATAAAAATGTCTGTCTGATGTTAAAAGCACATACAGAAGTGTTCAGACAAAGGAACAAGCTGAAAACAATCAAAACTGTGAGAAATCAAAATCACTAAATAGAAATGGCAGTTTTTTCATTTACATTTTTTCTCCTCCAAAATTATACATTAAACTCTAACTTCATGAAGAAAGAGAACAACACCATAAAAATACACCATTTCTCTGTCTGCCATGTAAAGAACTGATGCTTTGATATGGCTTGCTATAAAATCAATGTTATAGTAGACAATATATCCAGGAAGTGTGAGAATATAGGCAAGACTACAGTAAATAATACAGGTTATTTTCTACATAAAAAAAACATGCAGGGTAAACAAAATACTTAGAAAATAGTAATACTTTCTGATCAAAACAATATATACATCTTTAGTGAATGCTACGATATAGGGTGGATAGCAGCATGTTTGTTGTACATATTAAAATATATGTTAGCTAAACACTCGTATCCTATAAATGAAAGCAAAAGGTATAATTGGTATGTGCACAAATTGAAAGATGTATTTGAAAATACCTGCAAAACTGGAAGTTTAATTCTGCGAATGAAACTGAAAACATACATTGTGAAGAATGTCCTAAGAGAAAAATAACTGTGCTTATACCTAATTTCCCTACTGTAAACCATAAAGATAACTCAATTTCTAAGTTACAAGGTTCTGTTTATGAAGAGATAAACCAAAACAGCCTAAAAATTAATCTTGACTTTAGGGATTTCATCTCTGCTACAGTTCCCTGAAATGGTCAGACAAGGAAAACTTAAGGGCAATAGATTTCACAATGATACTGTAGTAGCATACTACTGCCAGTCCTGAAACTGTGCCAATATATTTGGCATAACATTAGATATCATAATAGTTTATTTCTTCCCAATAATCTTTGTGTGAGCTCCATTCACTGCTGGTCAAAGCTTCAGCTGATCCAGAATTGATGGATAATACAAACATTTAAACACCATGCTTTCTCCTCCCATGGAAAACATCCAGCAGCAGGATGTTCCAGGCAAGTCAGGATTTCACCTGCAAATCTGAGTCATACAGCAGGTCCAGCTGAAAATTTGTTTTAGCTTCCAGCCAAGGGAGCCAGATACAGTTTTTAACTATGCATTTCTTCACTGCAGTTCAAAGCTACTTTATGCTTCTCTATCGGTGGTTGCTGTCTGCAAACCATGGCCTCAGCTGGAAGATAGGACTGCTAGCATCTCTGATCTGTAGTTATCTAACTTCTAACACTAACTTCTGTGTGCTACTCATACACTCACACATATATACACAATACAAGCATATCTCAGTTTCCATTAAAAATAACCAAACAAAATATATGGACATTTTAATAAACAGGGAATACAGTTTGATGCTGTATCACCAAGTAAGGTTATAAAGAGGGAAGAATAGTGAAGTCAACATGCCAGACTGTAAAATATTGGTGTTTTACATATTTGTTAATCCTTGTTCACAGAAACTGTTTTAGTATGTATATTCTTTATGAGATAAAATGTTTTGTGACCATCAAACTTTGCTTTAAAAAGCCTGTTTTTATCAGAAAATTTAACATTTTCAGGGTCAGATGAAGCATATTGTATAACTAAGGATGATTCACAATTTCCAACTTTAATGAAAACCTCTAACTTTCTGGATGAACATCCTTCTGCAAACTTCTATATTTAATTCTGTACTGCTGGCATTTTCTTTGCCGCGCAGAATAGAGACAACAAACACTTTTTCACAGTGTTAAATGTCAAAGTCTTTGATGTCTTTGTTTTATTTATTTAGGATGCCAGGATTTAGGCCAGCTGAAATTCAAAGCTCTGTGCTCTCCTGAACAAACTCAAGGGATGAACAAATATCCTCAGAACTACTTTATATGAATCATACACCAGCAGGACTCTGTAAACAACACTTCCACTTCTAAGATATCTAAGAAATCACAAGTTTTCAAGAGTATATACAGAGAACAACTTAAAAGGCAAAAAGGTAATTACTGAGATTTCCAGGGCAAAGAGATACAAAGCTTCACGTGGGAAGACATATTGGGTTGGCTAATTTTAAGTATTTAACACCAAAATGATCAATGGCTGTGCCTTCTCCAGACAATGTTGGAGACAGCTGATAGAGGCTTTCACTTCTCTCCATTTCTGTTCTGTTTTTTTCTCACCTGTAGAATCAAAGCATAACCGACCTCTTTACCACAACACAGTATTTCTCATGTAACTGAGACACCTCTTCAAGCAACTTCCCAGTATATTGTCTTTTACTCCCTTCATCAAAATCTGTACAAATTTTTGAAACAAATATTAAGATTGGCATGAATTAACTATATTAACTATGAGCAGAAGGGTTTGTGTGTGGATGTGGACGTGCAAAACTCAGATTAAAAGGAAGGTATGCCCTATAGAAAAGTTTAGCCATTCCTTTCTGATTAAAACTTTTTTTTTCCCTCAAGAATTCCCAGAACAATTTTTTTTTTCTCGAGAACTCTCAGAAAGTGCAATGGCTTTCAAACACTTCTGAATATTCATGTGAACCCCAGAAACAACAGATGCAAAGAGAAAATTCTTAAATTACCTTACAGAGAAACTATTCTGTTCACTTTATTTACTGTGAAGAGAAAGAGATCAACACCAAGCTGAGCTTAATCATGAGCTTACATAAATAATAAAGGAAATGAAGAAACAAAATTTGAAATCCAAGCTCTAGCGACTTCTCTTCAGCTAAAAAACCTCAAGTCTTTTTGCAAACCGATAAAAAATTTCTAGGGCCATATTTTCTCATGTTGACTCATACCTGCAACAGTGATGTCAACTGCACATCTGCAAACTTTTATCCTTACAGCAGGGAATTTGCATTAGAAGTTGGTTTTCTTATTCATCCAAGCAAGAAAAATCAAGGTTTTAAGAACCAGAAATACTAATAAGTATTCATATTTATTTCACACTGTACCTCTGTTTCTGCTGCATGGGCTGTTGTCTCATAGCCATATATTGCATGTCCTCTTGTAGTCGATTAAGAGGAGAGTCTGGCTTGACACGAATCCCATAATAATGATATTTGGAATTTCCCCTTTATGGGAAAAAAAAAGATAGGAAAACAAAGAACAAAAGCATCAGCTTTATGCAGAAATATCACATTTACTTTACAGTTTGCCTTACCTGTAAAACACTTGCAAGTTGGGATTGGCCCTCGTTTCACACCTGTTGTAATTCTACCAACTTAGGAAATTACTTCACTGTCATAAACTAGTATTTCTCAATATTTTACACCAAGAATCTACTTGAAAAAGAAATATAAAATACAGAAAAGTGAAAACCATCTAGAAATGGGGAAAAGTGCAGTTCTTAAAATTTCCAAACAGCAAGTTGTATTTTAAATGCACCTGCAATATATATAACAAAATTTAAATACATGAACTCAAAAGATCAGAAAAAATAAAAATACTATTACTTGTGGGAAAAGCATAAATGCTCCACATTAATACATGGAATTGACAGAAAAAGAGTTGGAATGTTAAGACACTGATTTTATTTGTTTACAGAATAGCATACAAGTTTCTTCACTGTTCACTGTTATTATTCTTATTTTCTATTATAATTTGAGATTTCATTAACACAAACCTAGTTCCAAGCCTTCTGGTCCTTAATCCCATGAAGATGGATCGTATGAGTTTTCCAAAGGAGGCAGCATTGACTGGATCCAACTTGTGCTCCTGACAATGTCTTAAATAATGATTATAAAGGGTACTTCTTGGGAGACTCACTCCTTCTGCAGTTTCATAGTTGTCTAAAAGCCACTGGAGCTATATCAAAAACAAAAGAGTAAAAAAGAGTAAATTCAATATTATTTTATTTTTTAAAAAATCTTAACCATCCAGTATCAAACATACATCATTTCTGAGACCACTTTTCAGGTTTGTTAACCAATGGATCTATTCTTCAGTGAAACAGATTTTTTAAATGCTAGCTACAATATAGTGTTTTGTGATCTTCAAAGTTAGCAAGAATTAGCTGAACTCATTGCACTTGTGACCTCTAGTAAAATTATTATTTCTTAAAATATTTTTGAGTCAATGCTACAAACCAGCACTTCATAAAATTATGTATAATTTGCAGAGAAACAAAAGCCATAAAGAAATAGTCATAAACATAATTCCTATAAATTGGAAACAAATTCCTTGTGTTAATAATAATTTCATCCACTAAAAACCCAAGCCAAGAATATTGCATCTTCGTGCTTTACAACTAAATCTTACTCTAATGAGCTAGATAGATAGATAGTCACACAAATATATAATAACTTTCAATTTAGTTCAATAAAGCAGAAACACTAAAAGCAGAAACAATAAAGGATATACAAGATGTATGCGTTTATTATATTTAATGTATTGGTCTGGAGGATTATTTACTTTTAGCATACTACTACAAATTTGTTTCATCAATGTTCCATGGAAGTTGCAATTTAAAGAACATGTATATCAATATTATAGTGTGCATTATTCATGAAATATGAATACTTTTACTTCTAGCTTTTTCGTTATTGAAAAACTATTACATATTAAAAGACCATAACAAATACAGTTGGCTTGTAGCTTTGTTTTAATCACAGTATGCCATTTATGATAGAAATTTACTTTATACTCTCGAACACCATTTCCATTCTTTCTTTTTATATGGTACATGTCAGCACATAACTTTTTTTTTATAATTATTTTTTTTTTTGAAAATCAATTCTACACAAATTAGAAGTAGGCTCTAAATAGTTCCAATATGGAAAAAAAAAAAGAACATTTGGAGGTAATTTTCCATTTTGGACAGACAAAAGGAAAAAGCATAGTTCATCACTTTTGCTTATTTCTCATTTTGATATAAGGCTGAAGGAAAAACATAACCATAAACATTAACCTCTACCTGAATGTTTTAAACGGCTAATTTCACAAATGACCAGACACCAGCATCTCTGTGCTTAGAAACAGAAGTCTTATAACTTTCAATTGTTGCATTTCATCTCTACTAAACAGAGTGGATAAGTACCATGAAATAATCCTAGTTCCATAAAGGGAAAGAATTGATTGACAAATAAAAACAGTTATTTCCCAATTTACTTCTATGTGAAGAATTAAAGATGCTTTCTTCCAGATGGTTTATCATCTATTAAAGCACTTTAAGTGTACTTTATTAATGATCTGAATGTCTAACAGATGTCATTTTAACCATAACTCGCATAATGCAACACTTAGAAAACAAAACTGAAGGCAAGCAGAATACAGATATTTTTGCTCTAGAGCAAGTTTAGTTCAGTAGCAAAAGCCTGAAGTCATTACTTGCTATACTACTGCCTGGAATGAATAGTGTAGCTGTTACAGAATTTTAAAATGAAAATGATCTACAAACTTTATAAATATATTCTATCTAAACAAGCTTTAAAAATACCTATTTTATTCAAGAAGATATACAATTCTGAAACTGAGGTTTTCAGATTTGAATCTTGGCTCATGGATGTACATCTCACTATCAATCAGAAACACATTTTAAAGAGTGTGTAACACAGAGAATGATAGGACTACAGCTTTCTCAGTTGTAAGAGTTTCTATTGTAATTTGCATCGACTTTAGTGCCAAATTTTTGGACTACAGAATACAATTAAACGCAGACTTACTGACATTTAAGGTGTTCAAGTCTCAGGTTAGATTTCTGTCTCTTCGCCAAAATATTATGGTCTCTTTAATCATTACATTTAAATATTTTTGATATTATTAGGATGCTTTACCATTATAAGAATTCTTGGTAAACATCAAAGGCAGATTCTAGAAGTCCTTCTGTACACTTTGTATAATTTTACTTTCCTCTTCCAACTTCAGCATCTTCTAAATGCTGAAGTTCTAATGCTACAAGATATTCTAAATGCTAAATCTTATAGAATAAATTCTTCCAGTGAATGTTACTAACTCCAACTGCCTTTGTATAAAACAATGTCAAATTTTCACAAAACAAATCTAATTTATTCCCCATATTAGCAGATTTATACAGGAGAAGAAGAAAAACAAAAACCGCAGGCCAAAACCTGCCAAAATATACATTTTTCATTTTACTTCTGAGTGACAGCCTACATCACCATACTCTAATACAACCGACCAAATTTAAATTTCTATCGCAAAACAAAGCAGAGATTTGAAACTATACACATTAGTTAGCAAAAAGCAGGAGGCAAAACACAAAAACTGAATGAGGAAAAAATACAATGCTGGTTATACTAACAGAAGAAAAAAACATGTCAAGACAGACTAACAACTTCCATAAAACTATTATTTGCGTAACAAATTTTAAATTAACTTTTGCACTTTTTCCTTTACCTCAAAATTATACATCACAATATTTGGAAATCGTCTTTTTACGCATCTATCTTCTACCTTCTTATATGGAAAACTCTTTAAGTGTAGGATTTACAAACTAAGATAAAGCAGAAGTCAGTAGAAAGACAAACATGTAATTCACACTATATATTAGACTGCTTATGATTTTTTTTTCCAGGTCATCACACAGATCTTCAGCAACCTTAAGTAATTTCAGAATTAACTTCCTATTGAGAATAAACAAAGAAACACCAAAAAATAACCTAATGATGTGACATATTTGACTCTTCTGTCCCCTTTCACATGCCCTTGAATTAGTCTGGGTACACAGACTCTTCCTTGCAGACAACTTTATTTAAAATGTCAAAACCTAGAAAATTAAGAATTATTTGAACATTATTTCGACATTTACTCTATAATCTGCAAGCAGAAGGTGTGTTAACTTTTGTTAACACAGGTACAGAACCTAAGAAACAGACACACTCTGCAGAATAAGGACATTTTAACCCCACAAAATAAAGCCACGAGAGATGTAGTGTAAGATTACAAGCAACTAAGACAAATGGTTAAGAGCAAAGGGCAGCAATAAAATCAAACAAATGTTAGGGGCAGGCTAAGCATGCAGAACAAGCCAGGGATAGTGTATGTGAAGAAGAGACAACTTACATGGCTGTTGAGAAGAGAGCTTCTGTGAGTGGACAGACCATCAGACTTTTGCAGCGTCTCAATCGCCATTTCAATCTGATAATAGATGTCATTAAAAAAAAGGACTCAAGACAAGATAGCAAAAAAAGGCTGATCAGAGAAAATTTGACAGATTGCTTAAAGATCAACAGAAATGTTTACTCCACTCCTGACTAGGGTAAATGGAGTACTAAAAGATTCAATTGCAAAGTTCCAGTGAAGGCAAACAGCCCCCCAGTGAGGCCAGAAAGACCTTTTTCTTGCATGTGAGCATCCTCACACATCCTCAAAGTCCATTACACCTCTCTCCACGCTCAAATAAAAAAAGATTCACTGAAACATTAAAAAAACTCACCAAGAAAGATTATCATTAACAATAGAAAAACACTCCCTAAATGCAAAACACACTCCCTATTTTTCCTCCAGCTATATCAAAAAGACTTGTGAGGAGCTAGGAATCAGAACTCATTTTGAAACAAAAATTCTCTCTGCAATCACAGAATGAAATCTTGCCCACAAACAACTCTATATGTTTTCTGACATTAGCTTCAAAGGAACAAGATCGCACTGGCTAAGCTCTCTTTGAACATCTCCACTTCTTGAGCTAAATGGAAATTTGGGGATTATACATACAGCACAATCCAGTCTTTAGGAAAAACACTTTGAATTGGTTTGCAATGAATTTGTCTTGTAACAATATATGAATAATACCAACAATCATAGAGCAGCATCACTCCTAATGCAAATATATAAAGAGAGTACACTTGCATCCATCCTCTTTTCTCCGAATTTTAATGCATCTTTTCCTCAAAGACAGTGTTAGAAACCAAACTGGAACTCAGCTGTAGTTTAACTAGGGAGCTAAACTAGCAAAACCAACATTGAGAATGATAGAGACCATGCAACATGCAGTAAAAATGCACATTAATTAATTAGCTACATTAAACAGTAAAAACAAAAATAATGAAAAAAGTTTATTTTTTTTGACAACTTATTCTCCTTGTTGTCAGTTTGTAATGGACTCTCCATATCCTACTGTTAATATCCCAGTATTATCCAATGATTTTAGTAATTTATCAGTTTGATCTGATGAGATCAGTCTCAATTCATCAGAGCTTAATTTGTTCTATATTCATTCTATATACAGCAGAAGCTTAAAAATACTTTATATTTGAATTTATACTTCATATTTGAATTTACTGCACATATAAAATTAGTTTTTTAAAAAGTTTTAAGCCAGAGTTTTTATTGAACTGTCAGTTAAAAAAAAAAAACCTCATCTCTCTTTTAAAGATATTTAAAACCAGCAATGCCAGCCTTTTCATAAGAAAAGTTATTGAAAATGAATTATAATTATGTAAGAAATTTTGCCCAGATATGGCAAGAATATGTTTTAAATATCTTGACTTCTTCTTGGTTCAGCGCAAAATATAGTACAGCATTCAATTACACAAAAAAGATGAAATACTAAAATTATCACTACGATAAAAATTACAAGCTTATAATGCTATCACAGTAAGACCAATTCACTATTAACTGCAGCCATCACAACATGGTACTGCAATCAAACAACAAAGAACTTAGACACATTTCAATCCTAATTCTGAATCTTAGTCACTGCTTGACAATACTTTGTTTACAGCAGTACTACAAGACTAAAGTTACACATCCTACATCTTATTGCTGCCATTGCATTACCCTCTCATTTTGCTGCAATAACTTACTGAAGCCTTTTTCAAACAACAAATCTACTAGAAATATTAATATTTAGACCAAGTGAAATGCATTCCTTGCTGATTTATTCCTTTAATGCCTTCTGGTGGTATGTTACAGGCCAAATGAAAAAAAAAAAACAAAACTTTTTTATCATTGCTGGATTTTGTTTATTTCTAATAACATTTTGCCAGTAGGGCCATGGAAAACATTGAATCTGCGCCCACAACTCCTAGATATTAAAACATGATTTTTCAAGCTATCAAATCATTATGACCATCTAGTCTGCTCTTGCTGCTAGTTCAGACTAAGTAGTGTTCGCTGCTACTAAAAGAAGTTAATAGCTTCTTCAACCTCAAGAAAGTATCACTCAGTTAGTTAGGCACTTTTACAGAGATATCTGATTTACATTCAAAATCGTCATTTTCCGTAGTCTAGAAATATTTAGCATTTCAATTAAAACTATTTTCACTGTTATCTTGCTCATTAATTCTAGTCTAAATTTTGATTGGATGAACTTTTATCTTTACCTGACAGATATGTAAGATAAATCTTCATTAGCAGAAACCTTCTTCCTACACAGGTTCATAAATTAATCTTTTAAGTATTTTAGAGCATAAATATATATGCCCAATTTGGAGGCAGATTTTCCAGACAATGAGTCATTCATCTTGCCTTGTTTGTTCCTGACCTTCTAGCTACTTCTTGATTTTCTATCATCCCAATATACTTTATTTTTAAAATCTCAAGCTTTCAGCAGATTTGAGTCCTCAGGTTTTCAAAACGTTCTACAGGAAATTAGTTACTGACTATATAGAAAACTCCAGCTACTTGAATTAGAATTTGTTCATGTGAAACTTACACAAATTAATTATATAGGCATGAAATGTTTCGTAAATATTTTGAGAATTATCACCTTGAAATTTTGTGCAAAAAATATGGAAACAAATTAATATTTCAAATCATGCACTGCACAAGCACATAGACTGATATTTCTTAACATTTCTAAGAATATGCACGGAGACCAATGACTAGCTATATATATATATGAAATACCAAATGAGAGAAAAGTACACATTCATTCATTTGGCTGTATGATTCGTCCATATATTTCTATTCTTCCTTTTAAAAATGTTTAATTAATACAGATTTTTTTAAATTCAAGTCTAATCATCGATAGCTGAAATGTACACTATCAATGTTAAACAGCACATTGCCACAGCAACTAGATCATGTTAAAAACTGCACTACTAATGGCAATGCTAATCAGTGTACATTCTAGTATAAATACAGGACAGGCTAAAGTAGAGCACAACAGCTGCAGGAAATGTGATTTTAGATTTCTCTCAGTTTACTTGTTTAGTCAACAAAAGGACGGTTTCATCCAATATCACAGGTATTGAGGGTATTTCTGATTGCTGTATATATTACCTCTATCCTAAAACAAATTTTTAAAAAGCAGTTTTTGTGTGATCTACAGATTAGAAAGTTATTAACTGCAGCTGCTATCTTATGTTCACCATTCATAATACATTACTAGATAAACATACTTTAGAATCTCTATAGCATAGATGTAGCAAATAACAATCCCAAGCTCATTTTGAAAAACTGTCTGCCTAACACTCAGTGCAAAAAAATATTATTTTCTGCATGATTCAATTAACACAAAATATTTATAGTAGGTTGTTCTGAGGAGTTCTGAGGAGTAAGTTGTTCTGAGGCCATAAGAAAAAAAGCATCAGAAGTTTAATCCCTGTTTCATGATTAACCTGGATATGTTACAACTTATTTTCCTCATCTGCTGCACTTTAAAATCACTATCTACTGACAATAAAACACACAGTTTTAGGTGGGATCTTAAAACTAAGTTCATCTGTTTCATTATGGTCAAAAAGATCCTGTCTTTGTTCCTCTGGTACCTACCATTCACAATGCCTTGTATTCACTTTATAAGGCTTACCCTTTTAGGCTTTAAACCAAGTGGACTTAGAAGGAATTTCAATTACAGGCTCCATTATGAAGGAATTACTAATTCACCATATAAATACTAGAAAGATTAATTTGGTATAGCCAGCCATGCCAACTATGCTTACCTAAATAAGGTGTAAACACAATAATAGCCACGATAAGTGGACTCAAAGCCTCTGAAAATATGAGGCTTTCATTATTTAGGGTGCCACCAACATGCCTTAATTGCATAAATGTCATACTGTTGGCTGAAACTCATGCCAGAGGGTTGAGTTGCTGCAATAAGCTTGGCAAGGAGCAAAGAGGCTCAAAAATGAACAGTACTGACCAATGTAAGAAAACTCAGGCCCAGACAGGAGAAATAAATTCAAAAGTTTAACAATCCTCATAATAGGCAAAGCTGCAGCAGAACACAGGGCTTTAACAGACCCTGTGAAATGTTGCTAAAGAGAACAAACCAGTATCAGGAAGGTGTAATGAAAATTATTATTTTAAGTCTGCTGAAATAAAAATAAACAATTAAATAAAGAGAAGAATATAAAAATATGTAAAATAACCCTGGCCTTTTTGCTAGTAACCTTCACAAGAATACTGATAAACCTTAAAATCTTAGTGATTTTCATTATGTTGATTCATTTATAAATATAATACCACAGTTAAATATATATAACAGCTACTGTTCAACAGTCAACGTACTTCCTGAGAAGCCTGGGTGTACATAGCATACATATATTGGCTAGTGAATATAATGTGTTCTCTTGTGATTACAGGAGAATACAAGGGGCTAACACAGGAAACAAAATCACACGTAACACCCATAGATGAGCACAAATCCAAAATGTTAGGAGTTTAGGATGGATAAGTATTCCGTCACAAAATTTTCCAATGACTATTTGTTTTCTAAAAGATGGATAAAATTCCATCCTCTTTCTCTTGTTTTTCTAGTAGTCAACTACTGTTTTATTGTTGTCTACTGTTGTGTACACACTGCATTGTGTATTGTTGTGTGGAGAACACATACTCCAAATTAATCACTAGATCTTTCTGTGGTTGGTTCTTCCACACTCGATCCAAATCCTTTAAAGAAAATCAACATAACCCTCTTGCCAAGCTTATGAGAAGACTTTGAGATCATGCACATTCCATCTAGCTCTGAAAACATATGGAAAAAGTCATGTGTTTCCTGGAATTTTTTTCTTTAGAAAATCATAAGTTAAAACTAAAAGGTAAGTTGAATTCAGACAGTTACTATAAACAATTCTAAAAAATTTAGGGCAAGATAAAGCCACAGAGAGAGAAAGGCTGGCAATTTTAGAACAGAATGATATTAGAGTAGAAAGAGAAGATTCCACTCGTATAGAAAGGTGATAGCTCTACACCACACAGAAGTGGGCCGTTGTGAGAACATCAGTGGAAAGTCAGCTGGCATCCAGCTTATGCATTTTCAAATGAAAGAAATGTAGATAAGAAGATGGAATGGAAGAAAAGAATATGGGGTACGGGTAGAAACTCCCTTTAGATGGAGTTACCTATTTATCTAGTTACCTATTTTGAGTACCCAAGGTCAAAAAAAAATTGTATTTCCTAGGACAATTTTAGTATGTAATTAAAACAGAAACACACCATGTTTCTAACAACACCTATCCTTGTTTTCTGATATATTAACATGAGAGTTTTTTATGTGCCAAAGCTGGAAACACACTACTAGGTGTTATATGGTGTTTCCATAGAACTGTGCCAAAAGCCAATGACTGAAAGCTGATGCCACATCAAATCCGAAGAGAAGCAGCTGCAGCTCATCGCAGTCCCTCGTCAGGTCACTCTCCCTTTTCCCCATACTCCATGCCTTGTGAAATACTGCAGTCTCAAACTCAAAACATACAATGACAAAATAAGGGCCTTACAGGGGCCTTGACATAAACATATTTTATATAAGCAACACTGAAATTTCTGTCTTGTTCTGGAGAATATAGAAGTCATGATATTCCATGACCATGAAGCAAAAACTGAAGCATGAGGAGAAGTCTTTGGAGATAGAGGATCATAAAGGCAAAAGATCCCCAAACCTTTTAATCTTCCCATCCCTCTAGGTAATTCATATCTAAGCCCTGCTTTTAATAACTGTGGTACAATTTGATGTAATTTACTTAGAAGACAAAGGAAAAAAAAACTACCTTCTAGTATCTGGAAAACAAGATCAGATGCCTTTTTTCACAAAAAATGTGCTACTGTGCTCAGAAGAAAAAGACCTGAGTAAAGATTTGTTGCTAGTCAGTGTACAAGGTCAGACTAGATAACCTAATATTAGTTTAGAGCATAAAAATCAAATTAATATAATGTACATAATGTGATCACATTATATACATAATGTGATCTTAGACAGATGAATAATAATTCTGCTGCAATCTACCAGTAGAGTTGGGGAACAGAAAAAAGAAAAAAATCCTCTATCAGTTAAGAGATTAGTAAGTAAAAACTAATTTCAAACTGTAGCAGTGTAAGTGGAATCAACTTCAAATCGAAGTGTAAGTAGATCAACTCTAAAGCTTGTCAGGAAAAAAAAACAAGACTAACAGATGGGAACATCTCACTGGCTGTCAAGCAAAACAATATATTTATTATTACTAAATAACTATGTATTTTTTTAAGTTTTGACGTTACAAAATATGTTCATTACATTATTCTATTTTAGAGAACAGTCCTTTGATATTTACTTGTAGAAAACAAATGGAAAATGATCTGGCTTCACAATTAGTGCATATGCAATAAAACTCCGTATTTCTTTCTTTACTGCAGATGCGTCTTCAGCAGTGGAACTGCCTTTTCACATAGGAATCAACATGTAAATCACCTTCAAACAGACCACCAGCTAAGCCAAATTAATTCTTGTACAATGCTGTCACAATCTATCTTTGACCAAAATTGGCATTTTAAAAAGCTGTTTATCTCATCCATGTCTGACATCATAGGTTTTCTAAATGGAATGTAGTTCTATTTTAGTGAAAAACAAAACAAAAGTTATGGAAGTGATTTAACTGTCCAGAAAAGGGTATCATGGCAAGAAGCAAAAAAGTTATGGAAATAAAATGACATGGGAAAATGCTAACAAATTTTATTCATTCATACTAACATAAACTAATAGTGTGTATATACTAGAATAGTTCTGAAATTGCACAACTCTTAATGTTTTGTGCAAAAAAAGCATTGCTAAGGTCCGCTATAGCTTGAAAAGAGTAGCCGTCTTTTATATTTTTTTCAGAAAATAGTATGGAACATGGAATATTATAAGCAAAAATATTAGCTGTTTATTAAGAATTAATTCTTTATTAAACCTGAAGCAAAAATAAATTATTTTAAACTATAAGAAAAATACAGTGAAGACAAATTTAAAGTGAAAATTCTCTTAGTCTGTTTTACTGAAGTCTGTAAAAAGCATTATCGATAACTCAGGAAAACTAAGACTTTTAGGTTTCTTTACCCAAAACACAGTCAATAACACAGAATTATTTTATATAATTAACACTTAACCTGAAACATTTTTAACCTATTTTAAAAATATCAATTTGAAATTATGTCAACTAATTTGCTGATTGCAGAAAGGTAATGATATGATCTGTAGGGGTGAAAAACAACGAAGTAAATGAATTTATATGGTGGGGACAGTAAACTGAGCCTCTGTGACAAAAATAACGAGCTTGTGATGCACATATATGTGGGTAACTTTTCATGCATTTCTGCTTCTTTCAACTCCATGATAAAATTATCCAAATTAATTCAAAATTTGGAAACTCTTGCAGAGTACTCTAATGGTAATCCAGTCTGGATATACCCTATCTTGATGTCTCCAACAAACTCCCTCAGCAAGAATGAAAAGCATTACAATGGTGCAGGCAAAATGAGGATCACAAGTGAAATGAGCTCTAGCTACGCAGAGTACTATTGAAATAGAACGTTTCACTGCTCTAGTTTGCACAATTTATTCATACCGTCTAGTAAAATGAAAACAGAGTTGGTGTTTCACATTCCAGTTTAAACTGAACCTTTTATGTTTTAATTGACTCCTGAATGTATCAGCTGAAATAGCCTAAAATGGTAAGATCTAAAATTGTTATATATTATGTCCCTCTGAAGTAGCAAGAAGTGAACTTCTATATATGCTAACATCTCATACTTACAGAACTATAGAACTATATCCATTTTAATGCCTCAGAAAATAGCCGAATCATTTTAAGTTCTAAAAAGGCAATTTAATCATTTTAATTAGCAATGTTATCTCTTCCAAAAAGCAAACTGATACATAAGTATAATGTTACTTTGTTACTTAGAGCAACTTAACTGAAACACTTTTTTTTTTTAACACATGAAACCACAATATTCTTGAAGATATGAATCTTAGATTTTGATAAGTTTTGGAAAATTTGAGTTCTGATTTTGGCAATTTGGGGCATTTTATTTGCAAAATGCAACATGAGATTTTGCTATCATTCAAATGATTCTAGAATATCCCACTTCAAACTAAGTCTACTCCTATTCATTTGTTTACTGCATGCATTTAATCTTTGCTTGATTTCACATTCAATTTGTCATATCCATTTACTGAATTCTGTCATCAGTGTATAATACCAAACTTACAGTATGATACACTGTAAGTACACTTGTAATTCTTTTAAGAATCAAAATTAAGAGACTCTATAGGATCATATAATTTATCTGATGTTATAGAAGATTTTCATCATCAGTCTAGGAAAAACTTAGAGGAATATTTCTTTTTTGCTCATTACAGTGGTTCCTAAAAATAAAATCCCTTAATTTCCTATCCCCTTGAGTACTGATGAATCAAAATTACCAATCATGCTGTATCACCTTTAGGACATTTTTCAACTCTTCTAGCTCTGTATCTCACAGTTATCTTCCACATAATTTCAAGATCTCTATCATCACATGAAAATGCCCAGAAGAATTATGTAAAAGTGTTCATTAATGTTATGCAGCAAGACTAGACGAGTTAAAAATCTATCTTCTTAATTGGAATACAGGCTGATTGAATAAGCTGTCACAGGAAAAGTCTGTATTCAGATTTAAGTTTCCACAATATTATCTATCTCAGCTGTAACAGAGTTGTCACACCTTTCCATAAGCCATGTCCCTTATTGAATTTTGAACCTGAACAGACTTCTGAGAACTACTATAAATAAGTATATCCAAAGCATTAAAAGGTAATACATCAGTGTTCTGACCAAATGTATATATTTTGAAATAAGCTACCAAAGCAACACTAATACATAGTTGAAATGCATAACAAATGCATGAAAGTTACACTTATCTATAAGTAACACTGTTCAGATCTAAAACATTTTTTTTTCTCAGCAACATCTTTTTCATAAAGAGTACAAAATGTTGAAGGAGACTATTTTAGGCCACAGCTCTACAAACTCTCAAGCTCAAACTTATTCTTATGTGAGCATCATTAATGCATTCACTGACATTATTTGTATGCATAAAGCTAAGCTACAGAATGCAAATATCTTCAAGCTCTCAAAGCAAAGGTCTTCACATTTGAGTTCTCACAATATTTTTATTTCTTACTCATATATATTGTTTATCTCACAACCAGTAATTCTGCCAACATAACAGCACTACACATTCTGTCTCCAGAAGTATATGTCAGCACGCAAGGACATCCTAGTGATGAACCCCAAAGATTTTACAGAGGTCTGAAATACTTACTGTAGCTGGGGAGGCCCGCGTTGTATGCGTCACCGAATGACCAGAATTTTCCATGGAATTGCCAATCAGGTAGGTTCCTCCTGAGCTGCTAATGAGCTGTCCTCCTGTGACACCCATCTGAATCCCACCAGTGCCCACCATACTGTGAGAGGACACCACTGTCGTCACCTGGGCAGAACTTCCTTGAGTATCAAAATAATTCCCCCCGGTGTTTTGGCTGTACATCTGGGTTTCTGTGTAAGGGTAAGTTGTTGATCGGCTTCAGGAGAAGAAAATAAAAGGAAAATAAGTTATTTGGCTTGTTTATTTAGGTGAGGGAATATAGTGTAATTCCAGAAATAAGGTACAACAGCTATAAACAAATTATATAAGGTTGGCAAACAATCAATGCCTCCATCTAGAAGCACTGAATAAATAATTTACTAACTCAATGTTAAATGAATTATCTGCTAAAACTTATGGAAAAAAAGTCAGTCCCCAGAGAAGCACAGAATAGAAATGTGACATATTGTGAAATAATGAATTTTAGTGAGATATCATATATTTTGCACTGTATGTACTGCAAAATTGCAAAGGACATACAAATGTCAGCCAAGAGAAGGGAAAGTTTGTCTGCTTTTAATGATTCATATATCGTCTGTAGTCTCTAAATAAGGGCTGACTGTATCTCAACACTTGTATATATATCTGTATAATTATCCATATATAACGGTAATCTTTACCACTGTCTTAAGAGCAATCATCGGGGTACACCAGTGGGTCAGACTCCAACAAAAATACACACTTCCTTTTCACCCAACTACCAGGCTTATAACTTGTTCCTCACAGCTATGTGATTATTAGAGATGCTTAAACAAACTTTTAGCAACACAGATCAGCCAGGTAATAACAAGTGAGATGTGTAAGTTATAACATGCAAAAATAATTGTAACTCAGCAAAAAGTCTTAGAACTGAGACAAAATTCAACCAGTTTTGGTAACCAAAAACGAAGACCAGAGGGGATGATAAAAAAAAAAAAAAAGGTAGTGATCGAAAGCCTTTAAGGTGATAAACCAAGCTTTCAATAAAAAATTTTACATATATATATATATATGAGTAATATGAAAATAACAAATAAAATTCTATTCAGGTATATGAAGAAAAGGTCCAAAGGTCCCTTCCAGCTTCAACCGCTCTCTGATTCTGTGAAAACACAAAACAACTTCTAAATCCATTAAACTCTGCATTACTGTCTGAATTAGGTACAATGTCTTGTATGTGATTACAGACACTTACATAATTTTACTTAGCTTAAATTCTAGAGACACTTCTATCTCTTCAGAACACTAATACTTTGGGGAAACAAAAAGGAGCGAATAAAAATAGTGATACTGAAATAGTGTATCTTCTTGTGATTCTCCCTTAAGTTTTTAGTGGGCACGTGCACACATGGCAAGTGATTTATCCCAGCATCTTTTATTCTTCAGTTCTATGAAAATGTCAAGACTCTGATCTTTTTACCTGCATAAATCAGTGCTCCTGCCAACACACCATGTCTCTATTTACATGAGCTGATTGTGGCCCCAGTTTTTCTTTGTGCCATCCTCCTCATATTTATATTTGCTTGGAAAATATTATCTATAGATTTATGTGAGTTTTAGTCATGTTTTAGAAATGTCTGTCTTGTTGAAATTTCTATCACTCACTATTATTTATTTACAAAGTAATGCTCATGATGAATGTTATGCTACCACAACATGTACGAAAATGTCTGTGCACGAAAGGCAAGATAATCTCTTTCCCACCATATTCTGAAGTTTCTCTAAAAATGTAGTAAATCCCTGTGTTTGACACAGAGCTTCTGGAAACTACAGAGAATCCTTCCTCTGACATCAGGAGGAGGTTTTATTGCAGCCAATGGATAGCTACAGCTCCAAGGCGTGGCTAAGTACTGCAAAACCTAACATTGACACAACAGAACATAACACAGCAGTCAAACAAAAATTACCACTCTCTCTCCGTCGCATATATCTTCCTGCCTCTCCGCAAAAAATCTGCTCCTATGACTAAATATTCATTCAGGCATTGCTAATCCACCCTGGTTACCAAAATAGATTCAGAACTTTTTAATATAGATGACTTCTCAGTGCAATAACCTCCATCCACAACAGTTTCTCGCATTGGTGTAGAGGCAGAGAACTGATAAAACAATCATTTGATTGATAAATCTATGATAAAAATCATTGACAGTAAGTTATCCTTTCCTATAACCAATTTTTCTTTAATAAAAGTGCAAAATGTGCAAAAAGTGCAGATAACCAGAGTCCAAACCCAGACTATGAAAGGGCAGTTAACACAACACTGGGAGCAGCGGCTGATACCCCAGGACTGGGCTGCCGTTCAGAGGGACCTGGACAGGCTGGAGAGTTGGGCAAACAGGAAGCCCCAACATGGGGTTGAACAGAGGCAAGTGCAGGGTCCTCCCCCGAGGGAGGAACCACCCCAGGCATCAGCACACACTGGGGTGACCTGCTGGAGAGCAGCTCTGCAGAGGAGGCCCTGGGGCTCCTGTGGGACAACAGACCCAGCAGGAGGCAGCAAGGGGCCCTTGTGGCCACCAGGCCAGTGGTGTCCTGGGCTGCAGGAGGAAGAGGGCCGCCAGCGGGGGGAGGGAGGTGGCCCTGACCCTCTGCTCAGCCTGGGGAGGCCACGTCTGGAGTCCTGTGCGTGCCCTGGGCTCCCCGGGACAAGAGGGACACGGAGCTACTGGAGAGAGGCCAGCGCAGGGCTGCGAAGCTGGGGAGGGCCCTGGAGCCGCTCTGCTGTAAGGAGAGGCAGAGAGCGCTGGGGCTGCTCAGCCTGGAGCAGAGAGGAGTAAGAGGGATCTTGTCAGCATGTATAAATACCTTAAGGAAGGGTGTCAAGAGGCTTGACTCTTTTCAGAGATGGCCAGTGACAAGACAAGAGGCAACAGGCACAACCTGAAGCGCAGGAAATTCTGTCTGAATTTCAGGAAAAGCCTCTTGACTGTGAGGGTGGCAAGAACTGTCACAGGTTGACCAGAGAGGTGATGGGATCCTGTCAAATTCTACCTGGACATGATGCAATAGAACATGCTCTAAGTGACCCTGTTTGTGCAAGGCAGTTGGACTCCAAAGGTCCCTTCCCACCTTGATCCAGAATTCTGTGATTTTTTTTTTCCACAAGCAAATAAAGTACTTAAAGCACACAATAATGCATGACTGTAAGAAAAGCATGCAGAACATTAAAAAGAAAAGCATGCAAACCAGTAAAGTCACCAGATTAAGTAAATCAAAATTGAGGAGAATGCTTAGAAATTGCTCTCTTAAAACCTGTATGTTATTCTTACTGGATGGGAAAACAAAGTTAGCTACAGAGTTCTAAAAGTTCTGATGGTGAGTCACTGCAGACCTATAGTCCAAGAAATATTGTATTAGTAGTGTTAGTCACAGGCTCTGTAATAAATCTGTCTGGCCTGAAGACTGGGGCTTGCTAGGCCTCTTCTGTCTGGACCTGTGTAGGCTTGCCTGGAGGTTTAACTTAGCTACACTAATAATTGTTCAGTGTTCAGGTCAACGTTACCTAAACTATTTCAGCTTATTTTAGTTTACTATGTTCGTGTACAGCTACAGGCGTACCGATGTCCTTCATTCTCTAGCAAATGAAGAGTGAGAGCAACTTGTTATTCTATGTAAAATGGATGATTTATGAATAGAATCCTAGAAAAAACAAACGCAGGGAAGATAATCAGGGGTATGGGAAGCATCCAGCAAATGTACTATGTTGAGTAAATTGAGATGGAACATGGAAATACAAACCACTGAAGTACAAACAAGGTATACAGCACACTAGAAAACATAAAAACAGCCACAATTTGACCTAGTATCCATCATACTTCTTCAGACAAAGGACCTAGAATAGTGGTAACTTTCTGTAATCCGCTCTGAGATGGAAGCTATTGACTTTGGTGTGCAGGGGAACAGTGGAAAGGTGAGTATAACAACACAGAAAAAGGATTAGAAAATATGTGAGTGACAATTTTAACTGTATGGTTAATAATTCTTTGATTAGACTTTTAAGTAGAGTATCAAAGAATTCTTGTGTTTGCATAAAAAGTGTTTTATATCAACATAAACCACACAAATTGCAGTTTAAAAATTGGTGGTGAAGGTAGAGAATACAGGCTTCTGCTTGGATACAAGGAATTACAGGAGTTTAAAACAATCTCTTTCCCTCACTGGATTATCAGAAACATATTTAATTTTGAATTAATATTTTACAGTTTATGTAAGAAACAAATTCATGCTTAATACAGGATACTCACCTGCTTTCTTAATCTAAGTGTATGCATAACATTCTTCCTTTTTCCACTGAAAACTGCCATGTTAGCAGTAGTACATTGTAACAACAGTACATTTTTGTTTAAAGATAGCGTGACATTCTTGACAAGCTGAAGTGTTACTAACCAGACACAAATGTAGATATCATCACTCAAGTAATCTTATTTTAACGATATATATGACAAGTTGTAGGTTACACCCCTTGTATTATCATTATGCTCTCATTTATAATACAATCAAATTACTTTTAAGTGTAGCTAAACCATGATATGAAATCCGTGGGAAGAATTGTGCTATAAAAATAGAACGATTACACATGACAGACTGTGAAACCTGACAAACTTCTCACTGCTACAATCAAAAAAATGAAGTAACTGTTTCCTTCTACATATTGAATGTACATCTTATGTGGCTAACCTGTATGGATTTAAACCAATGCTACTGCGTTCTTTGTTCTGAAATAAAGAATAATACTTGTCAAACATGCTGTAACTTTTATTGTAGAGATCTCTGTAGGCTGAATTAATGTCTTCATCCTAATTATGGATTACAGACTTATCATAATTTTTATTCCATTGATAGAGTGCTATTGCCATTTGCCTTATGAAAGCATTTCATGAGCTAGAAAGAATGTTTTTGATTCAGGCATGGTCATCAAATAAGTCAAACACATAATCATAAAGAAATGAGCCAACAGACCAACCAGTGATGACTCTAGTTAACCATATCATTTACAAAGCTAATCTTTTCTGAGAGTGAAACAGAGAATTCCTAGAGTATATGGCTTTAGCACACTATCAGGAACTTGTCAGGATGCAAGAGTTCTGCCTTTCAGATTCCATTATGATGGGCAGAAAATGATGTACCTGGACAGTTGCCCAAATATTTTAACAAAAGAAGGTTGGCCCATATATTTTGTATCATAGCAGAAGGTAACACAGCCTATTGCAGGTTAGGGAGATGATAAGATTTTGGGTCACCTCTGAAAATTCTAAAAAGTCAAAACCTCACGGATATAGCTCAAAATCAGCTAGCCTAGTGACAAAATAAAAAGAGGGGAAATTAATATACTATTTGTTTAAAAAGAATGTAACTTATGTAAAGATAAAAAATAGCAAATATGAAACTAACTCTTTATGCTCTGAAGAGAGCTAGCTGTCAGCAAGCTAGAATTACAATCTTGCTTACCTGTCAAATAAATGTCATTCTAATGCCTAGTGCATATATCCCATAGCTTGTATTTACAGAAATGAAATTTTTCCATTCTTAATATAAAGTATAAATGTATACAGGAAAAAAATAATTTCATAATATACAGTCTTCAAAACTCCTGAGTACAAATATAGAATGGTCCCAGTTCCCACAAATAAAACCAAAGTTTCTAGAGAGGCGTATGTTCTAAAAAAGTGGCATTTCTCTGTATGTACTTTTTCTGAAAAACAAATTGATTAGTAAATCATTAGTAAATTATTGTTCCACAGAGAGGAGAAAGACAGTCTGGATAAGTCTCACTGGCTGAAGGAGTGTCTTTGATATACCATGAACTCATTCTGCAGAAACCAACAAACAAACTCAGGTTCCACAAAATCCTGAAAACGTAAAGGCTGGTTCTAAGCAGTCAGCAATATTCATTTCTGTTTTAACCAGGACTGAGCAATCAGAGAGTTTTGTGTCCTATATAATGCAGAAAATGCGGGTGCCAGCTGCTCACATGGGAAGATAAAAGTGGTAAATGGAAGTGGCCAGGTGTGCGGTAAGCACCTCCCCACGTGTGCACAGAGGCACTGTCACCAGTGGGGAGGGGAACGACCAGCTTGGAGGAGTGGACACCCTCCCGGCTCCTCCAGGGCTGTCCCAGGAGACCGTCAGCCCTGTGGTACAGGGGAGAATCCTGGACCAGGCAAGATGAAACAACAGGGTGGCTCTCCAGAGCACTCTCCTGACAGAGGGGTCACTGCCGAGGCATATGAGACACACACTGTGGGAAGCAGGGGATCAGCTTTGGGGATTGTGCAAGACTTCTGCACAAACTGTTTTCCTGCATGAGGGGCTTTCTCTTGTGTTTTCATGCATGTGGAGGCTGAAGAGCCAGTAACCACGGGTCAGAGGGCCTGTGTCTCTTGTGAGGCCAGCAACGGGCACAGGGGAGAGGTGGAAGTAGATGCCAGCATCTGGGTTAGACCACGTGTCAGAGAGCTCCTGCGCCTGGATTCGCAGCTGAAGCGTGTGCGGGTCTGTGAGTGACTGCGTGACCACCAGCAAACGTCAACCCGGACCAGCTGGCAAGCTGACCAAGTGGCCCGGGAGCCAGTGTGTGCCTGTGTCTAAAGGTCAGAGCACAGGAGAATGGTCTACAAGAAGATAATTAGTTTTTTGATAATTAGTTCCAAATTATCTTTTGCCATCTAGGGAAAAATCCATTAATACTTGTTAATCTTTTCTTTTTAGAAAGCTTTCTCCATAGAAAATCTTACATAACTCAAACTTCACTTGTGTTGAAATTTAACATATCTTAACCCCAAGAAAGATAAACTGTAATGCATTCATAAAGATACCAACCATCTCAAGATGCGATGAAAAGTAATATATGCAATGTTGTGCCAGTGAACTCCTCCTTTCACTTATTTTTGAAGTACTGTCTACAAAACAAATTGCTAGTAACTATACCAGCAAAACTAGAGGCATAAAAATTTCTGTACAGCCTCTTGTATAGAGACTGAGATATTAATCCGTTCTCAGAGTTTTTTAGCAGCTCCTTTTCACAGATGCCCACAAATCTTGGCTTTTTATAAGACTTGTCACCATATTTTCTTTTTTTCCACACATTGGTATTCAGTTCCCACATTCTCAAGCACTTCCTCAAGCATTAGGACTACCACCCACTGCCTAATTGATCACAGTCCCAATCTTTTTAACAGTTATGCCTGATTTTTTCCTTTCACTGACTGCTAAGTGAAGTTGCTATTTTCCTTGGTAATTTGGTTACTTACATACATCTACTTAACATCTAAATACAGTTAAGAAAACAACGTATTTTAGTTTTAAAATGTGTTCAAGAAAATCAGGCAATATTTTACAGACTGCAATAAAAGTCACACGGCGTTAATGTGGATGTTTAGATTTAAGCTTCCAAATGGAAGAGTGAAAGTGCTAGAACTTTCTGAAGAAAAAACCTACCAAAGTGTGGGGAAAAAAACATTTTCCTTTATCAACAGCTGGTTGTCTTTCATCATTTTTTTTCAAAAATAACTTACGACAAACAACTTCATTCAAAAGCAACTTTCTATAAACAAAATCTCAATCCAAATGACTACAGATTAGCAATCTTCTAAATTACT